>NW_024617553.1:0-1850 GCF_008729295.1 Plectropomus leopardus | reverse complement strand
TTTTTATATTCATTTATTTTATTTTATTTTATTTTTGTCTATTAAAATAGATAATATAATACGTTTTACAGGATATTTCTTTTAATGGCAATAGTAAGATGCTTAGTAAGCTTTTGCTGAATATTTAAGGAATATTTCATCCACAAAATTACCATTTGAATGTCACATAGGCATGCCATGGGACCTCGATTTCATGAAGAAAACTTTGTTTTTCTTGCATGCCTTCATGGACACAGCATGGGCTACATAATTTTATCAAAACATCCCATTACAGTAATTTGCAGAACTTTTTGCAGCTATAGCCAAACCAAAAAATGAGTTTTTTTGTTGAAAATTAGACTTAATGACAAAGAACCAACCTTTGTGGTTATGAAGTCTTTTAAGTCATCAATTAAAAAACAAAAATGAAATCAGTAGCTCAGATACACTTCGAGTTTTGTCTGATTCCAGAATAAAATTTGGCAAATTGCAACTTTTTTAAGTTGGCAATGCAGTTAAAAGCAGGTTTATTTTAAGAGTTTATTTAAGTGCAAAAAACTTTTTTCACTTTGCTAATTAATTGTTTTGGATGCAGATTGGGACATCTTGGTTTGGAAAATTAATGTAGCTTTCCACAATCAATCACCATGGAAAAAGATTACATATCAGAATATCAAACACACATGAAGTGTCAAAAAAGAATTTGGATTAAAATGTAATTGTGCAGAGTTGAAGTACCGATACGATTAAATGCAGTTTAGTATTGTGCATACTTTTGTGTTTGAGACAGTTTTAAATAGATAATTTTGAGAAAAAAATACTTCTGGACAAGAAATTAGTATAATTATAATCTAGTTAACCCCACTTTGTGAAGGAGAATTACACTTGAATTATACAACAATACCTTGTACTCTGTCATCAAAATTGCAGAGGGGCTTGATTTTTGTAAGTGTAGAAAAAACATTCTTAAAATAAAAAACAGTGGGAGCCTTTTAGATTTCAACAACCCACATTTTAGTGTTTTTTATTTAAAAAAAAAATAGTTATAATAATTAATATCATTATCATTGTTATTATTATTATCATTATCATTATTGTTACTATTATAATGATTATCCTGAAATGACGTGGAAGTGAAACTATACGCCGCACTGTGACGTCATCAAACGGCGCCCGGATTTTGTCAACACAAACAGCCAGCGGTGAAGTTTGGACGCCTGCCTCTGCTGTTATTTGTTGTTTGGTAAGAAAAGAAGCTTCTTTTATCGTGTATTTCTTATCGTATTATTGTATTTATTTAATTTAGTTCTTATCTTTATATAGAGGGAATTTGGCGTATTCACGCATTGCTTTATTGAATGGTTATTTTCGTGCTAAAGCTCGTTAGCATGCTAAGATTAGCTTGTCATGTTTGAACCGAGGTTCATTGGTGGGTAATATCTAAAGTTGGGTGTGTTTTAAGGGCGTTTTAAAACGAGAATAATTGTGATATTTACCACAGTGACGGGTGAAATATTAAACGTCCTAGCTGTTAGCTTACTGATAGTTTGGACGTCATTATATAATGCTAAGTAAGCTGATGCTGCTGATGGTGAACACATGGTTGTTTATCTGAGTTTACAAGAGCGATAAAATTCTTAACCATGGTTCTGTTTCAATTGAGATTTCATACTTCATGTTGCCAACTGTTAGGTAGCGGCTACAGGAACTGATCACGTGGCTTTAGCTGATGTGACAGTATGTGTTTATTTATGTAAACGGCAGCTCTCAACGGACAAACAGTTTCACTTTCGATAGCAGTGATAGTAACTACAAGGAACCTACAGCTGTTCACCTGCTCCACTGATGTAGACAGGGGTGTGTGTCTCTGC
>NW_024617552.1:0-3780 GCF_008729295.1 Plectropomus leopardus | reverse complement strand
TGTGTGTGTGTGTGTGTGTGTGTGTGTGTGTGTGTGTGTGTGTGTGTTTGTATTTGCCCGACCTCAGCTTCTATACACTTAGTCTGAGCTGAACTCCTCAGGGGAGCCAAGAGGTGAGAGCAAAGACTTTTAAGTACACTTGTTGGAAGTCACTCAGGAGGTCGAACACTTAGAGAAAGCCAACTCTCTGCTTTCAGCAGAGGAGGGGAGATCATTGTGATTACTTTAGTGAATCTTTAGTTCCTCCACTGTACTATATACAGTAGGAGCCACCAGGGAAGTCCACTATGATTAGTCTCTCCTGCTATAATGTCCCATCAGCAGCCCACTGCAGCAGGCAGCGTGAGAGATGAAAATGTCAAACCCAATACTGCAGAGCTCATGCTGTCAGGAAAAATGGTGGAGGATCATGTATTTTATGCAGCACTGTAAAATACGGCTGTAAGGGTAATGGCTTTAAATTGATTGGCTTGGAATAAGGCTTGGGCAATATCTAATTTCTCATACCTTCATGCCCTCCTGAAATTTCACTGGAGAATATGTTATATGGCAGTATAAGTGCGCTACTTACTGTCAGCTATTCAGACTAATAAATACACAATAGAAACCCACAAAATGTTAAGAAAATAATTTTCTCACCTATTCTCCCTAATAAACAGAAAAATACAACTGTCCACCTTTTGAATTCAACTTTCTGTCAGTCATGGAAGACTGACACGGCTTAAGTGCCTCATTAACTCAACATAAAATAGCATTCAAACTCAAAACAAAAACAAAAAAAACTCACCTAAACCATCTTGAGTACTCTCACTAATCATCTAGTTATTAAGTCCACTGTTTTAATAATCATAATCCCTTCGCTGGCCACGGGCTGTTTACAATCCTGTAACTTATTCCCGTACCACTAGGTGTCACTGTGTCTTTCAGCTCAGCTGGCTGTTCCTCCAGTAGAGTGCAAAGACTGAGCTCTGGTGGTGTGCGCTGTGCACCACAAACATTTAATAGAAAGAGGAGAATCTGTATTTATGATGGTACTGAAAAGCATGCCTTTGGGATTTCTGAATACCCAGGTACACCATAATATCATGATAACACCAATCGGTACAGATTGGTTCCCTTACAGAAAACAGCTGCCTGTGGCTGAAAATGATGCTGATGAGAGCCATAAGAGTACATCAGAACAGTAAAGTGGTGTTCATACAACTTTGTCACCATGAGCAACCCCTTTTCTCATTACACATAATCATTTGGAGTGTGGTTATTATAGAAATATTCATTCTAGCAGCTTTAATGTATCTTGTTATGTAGATGTATAAGCAGACCAGCATGCAAGTTGTCTTTACAGTGGAGCATTTATCTGTAGAGCGACCCATAATGAGCAGGGTTTCCCGCAGCAGAGATGGACCTCCTTTGCTAAATTAATGACTGTCACCACTGTCACATCAAATGAATAAACCTTTGTAATATAAAACATGAGAAGTCTTCTGTAGGAAAATGATATTTCACACAGCAAATTGATGAACTCGTTTATTAAGTCTGTGACCGAGTAATTATATTGATCAAAAAGATGTCATATCGTCAGTATCTGTTTGACTTAGTTTATAGTGATTGATTGATGAGGAGCCATAAACAGTTACCACCTCCATTCATTTTCTGGGGGGAAATGCAAATCTGTAATAAGAAACTGTAGACTTTGTAGCTTAGATACGATCTTTAAAAGTCAGGGTGGACCTAAAATGTTTTTGCTTTCCCAGGAGGCTCATATAACCAAATGCAAACAAATATTCTGAAAGTGTGTAGATGGTAAATAAAGTGGTTAACCTCAGATTGAATCCTGCATCATCTGATTGTTTTGGCCACCTTTTGACTCTTTTCTTGTCAAAGTTTTATATACCTCTTATTATTTATTGATTTGACTTTCTCTATTGCCGTCCTTGCGCTGCTGCAACACCGCTGGGCATCATTTTTTTAAAAGGTTTATCTTACCTCATCTATCTAATGCTTTTCCAGGATCTCAACATCTCTTCTAACAAGGTGCCAGTTCTGTCACTCATTGATAAGGTTTCTGAATCTAATAAGCACTTGGTGGTGAGACAGTTGCTGTCAGTAATGTCCACAACAAAAGCAGTTGCCTGATTGTGTTTAAGAAAGTCCATTTGCTAATGTAAAGTCTGACAATATTTTTTTTTCTCTGATGCAGATAAAGATTTAAAGTACAAAGAGGCAAATGCTGAACAATAGCCAATTACCAACAATAATTGCCATTACCAACAAACATGAAACAGACCAAAATACAATCAGCATTTAAATGGCAGTTCACTCCCAAAATAAAAAAAAAACTACATATTTTCCTCTTACCTGTAGAGCTATTTATGAATCTGGATTGTTTTGATGTAAGTAACAGCATGCTGAAGATATCAGCCGTAGAGATTTCTGTCTTCTGTCCGTTATAATTTTTAACTAGAATATTGAGCCAAAAAAACAACCACCCAGCAATGTCTCTTTCCAGAGATCATGACCCGGTTACTCAAAATAATCCTCAGACACCAACCAAATCACAGAGCAGAAGGAAGCGTGCATCTACTTATGGACCAGAGGCTCATGCTCGTGACAACACTGGATGTAAACATTAATGGCGTCCTGCTCACCTGTATCTTTAGATAGCTCAGTGATGAGCGTGCAGTAGATACACGCTTCCTTTTGTGCCGTGATTTGGTTGGCAGAAAGAAAGTAGTTCCTACACAAACTTGCTTACAAAAAGGTTTCAAAGAAGGGTTTCTTGCAGAGGCAACATAACTAAGAGCCAAACAATAATGCCAGATTTAGATCACACAAATTCAATGCAGAATTAAAAGATAGAGAAACAATTAAAAAGCAAAAATAAGAAACTAATAAGAGTAAAAACAATTAAAACAATGTTCGCAGCAAACAAAGAAATAATCATACTAATTATGAAATTAAACATGATCAAGACAGAATAAGGGAATAAATGAAAAGACAAATTAAAACAGATAAACTGAAATAGACAACAGGGTGCACTACTGATTAGCTTCTGATCAACATAAATGGAAGTAAACTATTGTTAATCGGATATGAAAATCAGAAATGGATTCTTTCTCTGCGTCAGTGTGGGAGATCATGTACGTGTGTGTATGTGCTGCATTTGTGAGTGTGACACCAGAGTGTGGACACTTTGTACTATCAAGTGATCACACCTACACACACACACACACACACACACACACACAGGCCAGCAGATATGTGGGCAAACTGCTCTGTGCAGAGGCAGCTGTGCACACAGACAAGCAAGCTGAGAGGATCGATATCTTTTCAGTGAGTCGAGGCCTCGAGGAGAATGTGATGCTACACACAGGTCTGTTTTTTTGTTGTCTTTGTAGTGTAGACAACTTATCTCACATCACAGAGTGTGGAGTTAGCAGCAAGATTCAGCAGGTTTAGAAAAACTAAAACACAGTGGGACACTCGGATCTCCTCTCAAGCCTCTACTGATGGTCATTCCCGTGTGTGTGTGTGTGTGTGTGTGTGTGTGTGTGTGTGTGTAGATGTAAAGCATATTGATTTTAATGCAAAGCAGCATTTGTAAGGTCCACAGCCAGTGTGTTTCAGTCTCTCTCAGGGCTCAGGCTTATTAGAACATATCAGTGTTCGTGCCACATAACTAAGGACCCAGTTTCAGTGCCAGCCTTTTGTTCAAGAAACTAAGATGTACACGCAAACAAACACACAGTGGAGAGGTTGAGGCTCATATTAAGTGATAGT
>NW_024617551.1:0-2489 GCF_008729295.1 Plectropomus leopardus | reverse complement strand
CATGCGCTGGAATGGCACATAGTACTCATGTTACACACACTGTTTCACAATATGGACTTGATTTATCTGTGGTTCCTATTTGTCTTGGTCATACTCGTGTATTTTCTTATATATTTCATTATACTTTTTAAAAATAAGTATGTAAAACCTGATCTCATGTTATAGCACATTATCCTCCATGGATCTTTTGCATAGTTTTCTTTAAAGTTTTGACATTACTTTTATATTTAGGAATTTGATTTTTTGTCCTTTCTATTTCATGTCCTAATCCTTACTTTTACCTAAATTATGGACCCTTTTTATGGACATGAATAACATGTCTATGATCTGTTTTTTTGAGCATCCTGTTTGCATGTAAACACCATATCCTGATTATAATCATAACTGGAATAAGCCTTTTACATGGACTTAAAGTTGTTTTGGTGTCCAACTAACTGAATTGTAGGCATAATATTGAATGTTTTTTTTTTTTTTTTTTACAAATTAAGTTATTTATATACAAAAAAAGGAAATATCGAGCTCAACTTTGACCTTTGACCCTCATTCAAACTTTTCCAGTGCATATCTAGTGGATCAGGCCAATTTCCATTTAATCTTTCACTTTGTTGTTGATTACAGTCAGCAATACACCGTATGATAATCGTAACTTAGGTAGAACTGAGTGATTTATCATCAAACTAACCATTTAAAGGAAAGATTCAGCTTTTTTTAAAGTGTGACTGTATGAAGTGCTTATCTATAGTAAAGCTTCCTGTTTGTAGAATAGACATGATTAGCACTGCAGAGGCTCATTAATGCATTTCTTTGGATTATTGTAATGTGAATAAGAATAAATACATACATTTGTAGTTTAAAAAAACCCTCCTTACTCCGATGGTTCAGTAACAACTCATTTGGACCAAATTAGAGAAACTAATACTAATTAAATTTTTCCCAGTTCTTGAAATTACAGGTTGCAGGACCCAAACAGAACATTATACATATACATATTGAATGAGCAAGAGACAAATAAAACTTTTGAATCTTAAACCATCTAAAGCAATAACTGCCCCTACAGACACTAGCCATATGTGTACACTCTGATTCATTATTGCTTCTTTAGGCTTTAAGAGCAAACTGACATTTGTTTGTTTGTTCCTCTGCAGGGAACTACCTCATCATGCCATCAGGGAACCTGCAGATAGCCAATGCCACGCAGGACGATGAGGGGCCGTACAAGTGTGCTGCCTACAACCCCGTCACTCAGGAGGTCAAAACATCAACCTCTGCTGACCGCCTGCGCATTCGACGTGAGTCATCACCTCCAACACTGTTTTGATGAGACAGAACATAAAGTTCTTCAGTTGCATCGCAGCTTCTAATAATAAACTAAAGATGTGCAGGAAGAAGTATTCTTGGGTCAAACTGAAATATTAACTGGTCTTAGAGTAAGTATACATCAGAAAAGACATTAGAGAGTTTGTAACTGTTGCTGCAGACACATGTGGTGCACATGTGGCTCACTCTGTGTGACTTTTATTGTCCTGCCAGGATGCATTTAGTCACAGGTGATGACGCACTCTTGTTTGTGCATCCTCAAAGCCAGAGATGATAGTGCTTCACATTGTGATTTAAAAACTTTGCATTCGGTATTTCCAGCCCCAGCATGCATACAAGCAATGTAAAGAAATGGAGAAGGTTGGAAAATGTGCACAGACTTTTTCCACATTATATTGACGTCTTTTCCAGGCTCCACCTCAGAGGCAGCTCGCATCATTTACCCACCGGCGTCTCGTTCCATCATGGTGACCAAAGGCCAGCGGCTGGTGCTGGAGTGCGTGGCCAGTGGCATTCCCACTCCTCAGGTCAAATGGGCAAAAGATGGGCAGGACCTGCGCTCCCATAACAACACGCGCTTCCTGCTCAGCAACCTACTGATCGATGCGGTGGGCGAGGCCGACTCGGGCACTTACATCTGCAGAGCGGACAATGGCATAGAGTCTGGCGGCTCTGCAACGGTGCTTTATGATGTGCAAGTGTTTGGTGAGTAAAGTGGAAGAGTGGAGTAAGGGGGGCAGTTGTGCGTCGGCTGCTTTGGGTTTTTATTAGATTTGTTTTGATAGTCTTTTATATAAAGACCTTGAACTAATCTGTTAAGCGCAGTTTAATATAAAAGTTTTTCATTGTGAATGGATTTTGTTCATTTGACTCTGCAAAGTTTTGTCTGTGTCATGGATTTAATAATTAGACTGACTCCTGTTTGGCGGACAGTGAAGACAGGTCTCTGTATGTGTGCATGCAGTCATGTGTGTGAGAAGCATGTAAGGTCGGGCGGCGTTGTGTAAGAAAACGTTTGTGGAGACAGAGCTCTCTTTTCTGCAGCGGGACTTGATTGAGTGTGTCTAGGTTATGGATGACTGTTTTTACAGTGATTTTCTGTGTGTGTGTGTGCGCGCGCGTGTGCGTGCGTGTGTGTATTTGTGTGTGTGCGTGTTTGTGTGTGTGTGTGT
>NW_024617550.1:0-1692 GCF_008729295.1 Plectropomus leopardus | reverse complement strand
TATCATTTTGTCATATGCTACTGTAATTTTCTTAATGACACCTATTGCATGTCTGTCTTTCCTGGAAGAGGGATCGCACCTCAGTCATTCTTCCTGAGGTTTATACCAGCCCCGTGAATTAAACTGACTGTGTGTGTGTGTGTGTGTGTGTGTACATATTTGTGTGTGTGTGTGTGTGTGTGTGTGTCTGTGTGCTTTATGCCTCATGACATCATGCCACCGTGGAGGCTCACAGTGTCTGATGCCAAGCAGCACATTCTCCACCCTTCTTTTCCCTCAAATACACACACAAGGAACAATAAATGCAAATGTTCATGTGAGAATACACTACTGCAGTATGGATATACTGTACATCACACTCGCATGTGCAAATAAAGCACATGGTGTCACAGCATTTGACCAAATGTTGTGATTGCTTTGGGCCTGAAGCCAGCGGGAGACCATGCATGTTGACCAACATACATGCACGTAGACACAGTGTGGTGGTCCGGTAGGTTGGCTCTGGTGCTTGGAGAGGCTTGATTGAAGCAGATGGACAAGTAAACATTCGGCCAGAGCAGACTTTGTGCCAAGTTAAGCTAACCATGTCCCATCTCCACCTCCGTACTTAACAAGGACATGTGAGTGGTATCAAGATTCAACTAAAAAAAAGCTAAGAAACATTTTTATAAAAAGGTTAAATGCACAGTATGTAATTTCTGCAGCTCAGGGTCATTTAATTAAAATGGTAAGAAAAGACTTTTATTTCATAAAGTTGTATGGGATCAATGGAGTTATTACCCTCTTTGTTCTTAAACACCAGTGAAAAACTTTCTGATGTGACTAATGCAGAAATCATGCTCAGCCCTGTCTCATAGAAATTGTTTTTATACAACCAATTTGAAATGGTGAATATGTTATATGTCATAATGCTGAGCAAACCATATTTTCTCTTAACATACTGAGGAAATGTTGCTAATAATATACTGGGCAAGTCGCAGCAATGTTGATACTGAATGTATGAGCAAAATATTCAATGGCAACATATTTCCTTTCTTTTCTGTGGACCTGTAGTGACTACAGCATTACTGTAAAACTTTGATTAATAGGCTTAATAGCTTAATCTGTTATTGCTTAAACTGAACTCAGCAGGCTTATATTTGGGACAGGTGCCTAAATGGTATTCCTTTAACACAAAACTTGCTCAGCAAAGATGGGAAATACAACACAATATTGTCCCCACCCAACACACACAAAAGATATACACACATAAAATAGTATCGACATTACATTTTTATGTTTTCTTTTGTCATGACAATTAAGGGTATATGCAAAACTTAACAAGAGATGTCACTGTTAAAGCTTACTGAGTGATTTGTCAATACCTATGCTATTACCCATATGGTCTGCTGTATACTGCTCCCACTATATAACTAGGCTATAAAGTGGCAATGGTGGTGATAAGGTTAAAAATATCTGAGTCAATCTGGGTCAAAACAGTCATTTTTAGGGATGGATCCAAAATTGCTTGTGTTCCACCACCTTCAGAAGTCTAAACAGCTAACTGTCCTCACAAAGACACTCTCACTCCTCCTCCAAAGTTATAGGCTTGTCTCACTGTGATAAAAATAAACACAAAAGTGCTGTGAGCACAGAGAGGATGACAGGAACTTCTGAACTTTCTCAGGATTTCTTTCTTTTATCGGTCTGTCT
>NW_024617549.1:0-1369 GCF_008729295.1 Plectropomus leopardus | reverse complement strand
CATCATCATCAGGTCAAAATTTAAATTTTTCCATACTTTGGTTTATGGTCCATTCCCATCAACCCCAGCTGCACTTTTAGTTTGGCCATTAGCTTAGTTTAATAATTTAATTTAAAAGTAGCATGCTAAAACCCTTAAAGGTCCACTGTGTGGACCTCTAATGGCCAAAAACTGTAACATTCATAACTTTGTCTCCATTAGTGTGCAATCACATGAAAATAAGTATTGTGTTCTTGTGACCGTAGAATAAGACGTTTATATCTGCATACACAGAGGGTCCTCTTTCATAGTGTCTGCCACATTTTTTCTAGCCAAAAACAGACAAACCAAACTTAAGATAGGGCCTCATGCTTGACACACTGAAGTTTCAGTTGGTTGCAGTCTGCAACCTCACCACTAGATGCCACTTAATCCTACACACTTGACCTTTAAGTAACATGGTGGTGAATGTTACGCCCAGCTAAATGTTAGCGTGTTAGCATTGTCATTGTGGGTAGCCTCACAGCGAAAATAATGCACGAGTTGTTGCTGAAATCTGATATGCCAATATATATAGCAACTTATTTGGCCAATAACTGATATTGATAGTGACATACCCACTTTTTTTCCCTCAACTAATTTTATCATTTTATTTTATCATCAAGTCTCTTTTGGAGTGGAATTAACATCATATTATTCATACTCTTGCTGTGATGGTCCACCAGCAGACGGAGACATCAAACACAATGTGTGTATTTTTCATTGTGCAAAATAAGAAAAACACGTCAACTTATGGTCGATGTTTCGGACATGTTCACTTTGTCAATTAAAAGAGGTTTGGTTTGGGATATTGTCAGAAAGCAGCATGTTTGCTGATTCCGATATTTCATTTTAAAGCCAATATCTGCTGATATCATCACGCACGACTTTAACGATATTGTAATGTAGTCATAACCCAAACTAACAAGATTTTCTCAACGTGTTACAGTCTTGAATTGATAGGCCATCCAGTGCAGTTATTAGCGAGTTATAAAAAGACCAGAAAGACGGGGATGGTTGGTTTATCTCCTACAGCTGTGGCTCAGAGCCAGGGCCATGCTTCTTCTATCAGTCATCACCTTTTATCGTCCCATCCCCCCTTTTGTCTCCCGTCCCTGCTGTCTCCCTGCGCTCTCTAACTATTACCATTTAGGGTATCCATGCCCCACTGCCAACAGCTAGGAATGTGTGTGTGTGTGTGTGTGTGTGTGTGTGTGTGTGTGTGTGTGTGTGTTGTGTTTGTGTTCCACCATGCGTTTGTGGGTGCCTGTATTGTTCTCCTACGCACTCAAACGTTGGTACCGTTTTTTTTCTTTTCAGGGGGTTATAATGTTCACAAAATCCTTGGGCA
>NW_024617548.1:0-3711 GCF_008729295.1 Plectropomus leopardus | reverse complement strand
TTGTGCTTAAGTTGGTCCACTACTGCTGAGTACTCATGTCCTCCAAGTGTTATTGGACTAACTTTATACGCGCCATACTTGCTTTATTAAAAACACTTGTTTATTGTGAAGACATTTACATAAAGCATAAATAGGTCTCACAGGTGGTAAATGTTTTAGGAACACATTAATAAATCATCAGCATCAACATTATTGTCACACACACATTCACAATCAACAAACACAAACAATAGTTTTCTTGAATTCAACATATACACACTGTGCACAGATACACACACACACACACACACACACATAAAAGACAAACAAAATTGCATTATCAACTCATTAAAAAAATAAAGGCAATTTCTTCTTAATCACTGAAAATAACGAGAAACGGTTCAATGCAAAGTGTAATGAGTCAAACAAAGTGGATCGATGTCTAAAGGAAACTGAAATGTGCACGAGTTTAACAATCCGAGTGCCGAGTGAGGTGAAGTCTGGAACTGAGTCTGTCAATGGCTTTGTAGTGCAATTAAATATTCTTTAACCACTTATTTTGAAGGAATATCGTTTTCTAGAAAATAATTTGTATGTTTATAAACTGTACAAAAACCGTTCCTGCTTTTAGGGATACATCTGCAGCATGCTGCATGTGTAACTGACTTTATGGAGGGCCTATGTGCAATACTGCTAGAAGATGAAAAATAAAGTATTTGGGATTGTGAGTAATATGAAATGACCACTTTCCACTGTATGTCCTTTTGTTTACGATAAATGAATAAATTGCAAATGCATTTGGAATTTGCATTACTAAAATACACTATCACCAGATCACTACTGCAATATTATCTGATCTCATGGCCCTTGTATTAAAATCTCGAGTAAATATCAATCTCAAGGCTCAAACAGACAATGCACAGAGAATGGAGGTTGTCTGAGGGGCCTAACAGGGACCCCATGACTGATTGATCTGGCCATGTTAGAGAGAGAACTTTTCTGCAAAATTGTGAGATTAATTAAAGCAAATTTCTGTGAGAAATCTTGGAGGACAAATGATGATTGCTGGTCTTTCTGATATTTACACATTATGACAAATAATGACTGGTTTGGATTCAATTATGAAAAGTGTATAGTGAAATATGAAAAACTAAGCACTTGCATGGGCCATGTTGTTCTTGAGTTTTTTTATAGCTACTATCTCAGTGGTGTTGAAGCTGTATCATAACAGCAGGAATTAAATGAATGAGATTAAAGCAAATGTTCAGTGAAAGGGCCACAACAGCTGCAGCTGTAGCAGCCCGCGACAGTTACAGCTGGTGAAGCTGAGTGTGATAGAGATGATCACATCTCTGCCTTGTACCACATACTTCCACCACGGTTTGAAAGATCAACAACGTTCACAGAGCCAGCAGGGGTCAGATCTCGCTCTCGTAGGTGTGCATGTAGGTCTTGAGTGAGAGGATTTCGCCATAGCTCCGGGTTGTTCTGCGGTACAGGTCCAAGCCCGTCAGGATCTCCACGTCTCTAACTCGAGCTGTGTGCATCTTCATCAGGTCCTCCACCCAGCGGGACTCCTCCTCTGAGCTCTGCAGGGAGAAGCACACAAACAGATTTTCCCTCCTTTGCCTCTGAGTACACCCTCCCAAGCCCCCAGAGTGATTCCCATGCTCTGATGCTAATTTTACATAGTGGCCAAAAGTAGAATTACACCGTCACATGATGCCCGCTGGACAGAGAGACTTTTTCCCCACTGACTTACAACGGGAAAGAGACGTCTGTAAATCAGTGAATAATTTCTTTGTCAGCGTCAAAACCTCCACGAAACAACTCATTTCACTATTGAGATTTAAGCCATCCAGTTCTATAACATTTGGAAAGTCCCAGGATTACATTCTTTAGACTGCCATTCAAGCTGGTGAAGCACTAAACTGGAAGTTTGTCTCTCCACCGCGGAAGTTACCCACTTGGACACACTCAGGTCAAAATATAAACTGTATATAAAGACTGAAGACAGGACAGCTCCGCTAAAGTGAAGCAAAAACATCTCGATCGCCCATTGGTGTCTGACTGCTGTATAGGTCATAAAGCCCACCCCTCCATACTTATGAATGGCATATAAGCCAAACTAAAAACTTAAAGTACATGCCAAATACATTTGTCCTATGCTCACTGAATGTATGTGTGTATATGTATTTAAAGATGTGATGTTGCTTACATTGCAGGTCTCGTCATTGGTGGCTCTGTGAGGCAGGATGAAGGCGGCGCTGCTGAGCGGGCCGCTACACGAGTCTGCAGCCTGTGTGAAATCTAAGCAGCTGGTCAGGACCACAAAGTAGTGTGTGGGGACGGGTATCATCCCACTCACATACCTGCAAGAAAATCACATACAAAACACTTAAGCTAAGGATTCATTGCTTTTATAAAGTATTATCTCAATATTTTTTTTAGAGAAAAGAAAATACAGCATAAATTTAAATGTCATCAGAAGGAATCATGATATGTTAATTGGAATGTGGAGTTAATACAAAAACAATAATAGTAATGTATGGCTGAGGTATCTAGGATTGATGACCATGATATTCTTAACAGCATATGATACTAGAATGCATATTGTTGTTTTAAATGATTTTAAAAGGTGGGATATTGAGATGGAAAATCTATTTTTATTTTTTCAGTGTTTTAGCTCAGAATGAATCCCACACTACCACTGAAACATTTAAACAATTGAAACATTTGAAAATGTTTGTAGCTTTATGAAGCTTATCCAGAAATAAAGTGAAATGAGTGTTCTTACTCTCTTATCTTCTCGGCTGAGTCTCTGACACCATCATAGTCGTAGTCAAATATGGGTCCCATGAGCACATTCACTCCGTTTCTCTCAGTGGCATATTTCTTCACCAGAGCTCTCTGAAAGTAACTCCATATTCCTGAGGTGATAGAAGAGCAGTAACTATATCAGTACTTTTTTGTGTAGGAAAAATGTCAAAATAAAAACATAGAGTGCAAGGTTTTAACAGGACTCCAGACATGAAGCCCTCGAGGAAAGTTCTGACTGTCTTACTCTTGAACGCAGGATACATGGGGACGGTGTTGGTGATGAGGACAGCATCATATTTTTTGTCCATGGTCGAAGACAATTCTGTCAATAAAGAAAAAAAAGAAACATGTTTAAAAACCATTTCAGTTTTAGTGATGGTGTTAGATGCCAGCAATGATGTTACTGAGTAGAACGTTATTAGAGCAGATAAGAATGATGGGGAAAATATAAAATTAATGAGACCCAGACTGTAAAACAAGAGACACCCAGAACAGGGCGTATGAGATGCTTTGCTAGTGTAGTGTTTTTGTTTAAAATTAATAGTAATATAAGCTGACATATTATAGTAACAACTGATAATTCCTACAAAACAGTTAACAGATTTCTTTTATTTTTTTAATCGGCTTGATTTTTTATTCAGAGACATGATAAAAAGGCAATGAGCAACTTAAGAAGAAATGACCCAAAACTTAGCAAGGACTTTGTAAAAAGTACACGTAGATTACCTGAAAATAACCATAAATAAATAAATAACAGACAAGTAAAACAAACACACGTGCACACACGCGCACACACACACACACACACACACACACACACACACACACACACACAAGGAAATAAGATATTCCTCAGCTCAGTCTTGTCTGCATGCTTATAATTCATAAAAGATCAGAGCTGTGCTCCTTCCC
>NW_024617547.1:0-1328 GCF_008729295.1 Plectropomus leopardus | reverse complement strand
CAGGCTACTCTAAGCTGTTTTAAGCTGTTTTCAACAGTTTTTGGGACATGCCAAATTTTGACTTTTTTGCCTTACTATAGTCTTGGATTTTTGGTCGTTTTTTCAACATGCCAAATTATGCTGTTTTGGGCTTTTTTTGCAACTTTCTTTGCTATAGCATGTCTTGGGAGGCTATTCTAAGCGGTTTTAAACTGTTTTCAACAGGTTTTGGGACATGCCAAATTTTGACATTTTTGCCTTACTATAGTCTTATGCCAATTTCTAGTGTTTTTTGGCAGTTTTTGCAACTTGATTTTCTGTGGCGCCTCTTTGAAGGTAATTTTAAGTGGTTTAAGGTGGTTTTCAGTTGTTTTTGGGACATGTCATATTTGACATTTTTCGCTACACTTTTGTGATATCCCCGGCTTCGGGGAACATAGACACAAAATGAAGGTGCTGTCCCACTCTCCCACTCCCAAGAACAACCAGCCTACAAAGCTTATAAAGGCAAAACAGGCAGTTTATTTAGTTGGACGTGAGCCCCAGTAAAAGACAACACAGAAACATAACTCAGTCCCTTATCTTTCCTAAAATAAAAGTCAAACAAAAGACAGGTCTCTTACCCAAAATATCGGAAATGAAAACAGGGGAAAACATTCAACAAAAGAAAAAAATGGTTACTCACTCTGTATACTGCTCAACAAAACTATAAGTGCTCAGTTATGTACAGTGACTAAGAAAAAACCAAAAACAGTATTTTTCAGATTCAATAAATACTCAGTAAACACAAAACAAGGCCAAAAGACACTGATTGAACACCAAATCAGAAATAGCAGAAACACACATATCCTGGCTGGTTCGGTTTCGGAGTGGTGGAGGCAGGAAGAGAGGAGGTGCAGGTTTCCTCTTTCTTAATAGTCCCGCTTATCCCCGAGAAGCCAAAACTGCAACAGCCAGGCCCTCTGGACCACCCAATTATGGCAATCCACCTGTATGACACAATCTGTCAGGGAAAATGCCATATAATGACACTGATGCACACTG
The DNA here is from genome assembly GCF_008729295.1 of Plectropomus leopardus. Taxonomy (NCBI): domain Eukaryota; kingdom Metazoa; phylum Chordata; class Actinopteri; order Perciformes; family Serranidae; genus Plectropomus; species Plectropomus leopardus. Next base: position 305 of record NW_024617547.1, on the reverse strand, counting down.
GCCCACACACACACACACACACACACACACAGAGGGAATTTTGCACTTTTTGCAACTTTCTTTGCTATGGTGCATCTTGGCAGGCTATTCTAAACTGTATCCAGCTGTTTTCAACAGTTTTTGGGACATGCCAAATTTTGACATTTTTGCCTTACTATAGTCTTGGATTTTTGGTCATGTTTTTGACATGCCAAATTATGCTGTTTTAGGCTTTTATTTCAACTTTCTTTGCTATAGCGTGTCTTTGGAGGCTATTCTGAGTTGTTTTAAACTGTTTTCAACAGTTTTTGGGACATGCCAAATTT
>NW_024617546.1:0-2403 GCF_008729295.1 Plectropomus leopardus | reverse complement strand
ATTATTATTGTTATTATTTAACATTCATGATTAAGAGACAAAATAACCAGATTATTATGTTACAAAAATATCTAATAAAATATTTAGATTGTTTTTGTTTATTTTAAAGCAATTTTCTTGTAACGTTTCTCTACTATTTGATGCTCATTTTTGGGCCATGTCTAATAATAATAAGAATAATTCTTATTCTACTTAATTTCATTATTACTATTAAATATCCATGCATAAGAGACTAAATTCACACATTAAATAAGACAAAAAATTCTGGTGCTGTGTGTACCTGGTGCAGATGACCTCCTGGGAGCTGGGAGCAGCCGGCAGCTCTTTCAGCAGATTGTTGGAGAGATCCAGAGTCTGCAGGTGCAGGAGACCCCAGGGCACCACGGAGGGCAGAGCTGCCAGGCTGTTAGAGGACAGATCCAGGTCGGTGATACGAGACGAGACGTCCATGAACCAGTCCAGCTCCAACCAGGGCAGCTGCAGACCGCTCCAACACACAGAGACACTCTGCACACACACACACACACACACAGCATGATGTCAGGAGGACGGCTGAGAGCTGCCTGACCAGTACAACTAAAGCATTATGAACTCAGACCTTCTCTCCCTCTGTGTTGGAGGTTTCCTGCAGTTTGAGTCTGAGGAGGTGTTTGCTGAAGGCTGGATGGTCCATCAGCGTGTACGAGGAGAACCCCGCTCCGTTCTGCAGCAGGAAGCAAGCGATCTCCTCATTACCTGCGACACAAAACACGATGGTCACCTCGTGTTCACAGCACCAGAAGTGGACACTGTTAACTAAACATCTGTCACATCTCCAACACCTCTGCAACTTCACAGCTTTGTCACACACGCTTTCGTCTTGCAGGGGTTCAGCATTTGTCGAAATTATGTCTTGAGGTTACAGTGCAGCTACACACACACACACACACACACACACACTTTAGTCTGTGTGTGTAGCGCCCCATGATTGAGCTGTGATTGGTCAGCCAGAGAAGGATCAGGATTACAGGGCAGATTTATGCTGCTGCTGCTGCTACCATCTGCTGTTTGAAACTGTGCAACAATTAAGAAGCCCAACAGTAATAATGTTAAATTAATCAAGGTGTGCGATGGTGCATAAAATAACAGTCACTGCAAATAATAGAGAGAAGCTGCTGCAACCGACAGGCTATCATAGTGATTAATGAAGCAAACTGAGTATGGAAATGTTTGTTAAAACTCTGAAACCTGGGAAGAAGGCAAAGAGCAACTTCAGAAGAAAAAAAAAAAAGCAAGAAATTATTATAAAACTGCAAAAACATTACCTGAAAATTAGTTTTTTAAAAAAAGAAAAAGCAAACAAGCAAATGACGTGGAAAAGGTTCATTAAAATGATTATTCTGTAACATAATTTTAAATATGTCATTATGATAATTATAAATGTAGTTTTTCCCTAGACATTTTGCCCTAGCCTTTAAAAAAATCATCTTCTAAATCTACTAATTTTGGGGAATTTGTGCTACATTTCTGACCAAGTCGCTTACTACCTTTTTCCTCATGTATCTGAAAGAAAACCTTCCAATCTGCTTGTGATTCATAGGTTTAAATACTTGTGAGAGGCAGGACAAGATAAATGATGTCGCTGCAGGTTTCAGAAGGTTAAGGCTGACAGTCTGGTGTTATTTTTAGGATTTTGTACGAGTTTGCTGTGATAGTACAGATGATATGTGAAGCGTACTATCGTGTGTCTCCCTACCTGCTCGTGCAGCGGCGTACAGCGGGAGCCCCGTGATGACGGCAAACTCATCGCTGTGGATGGCGCAGTCTTTGGCGTCAGCCTCGTAGCCGTGGACCAGCAGCCGGACCACGTCCAGGTGGCCCTGCTGACAGGATGTAGCCAACATCCAGTTCAGCAGGTCTCTCCTCAGACACGGACCTGAAAGAAAGCCGGAGATGCAACAACAGACAAGCAAAGTCAGTCATTTCTCTTAATTAACAACCACACAGACTGAACTGCAGAGCTTAAACGATATTTTCATTAAGGATTAAGGAAGCATGTTCAAAACATTAGCAGCTTTATTTCTATTGCAGCCACCACACTGGCCATCATTATTTCCTATCCAAGGTGACGTAGGCAGGAAAGACAAGCCCCGTATACATCAGGTATGAGGGATTTCTGGGAGCTGACAGTCCATGATTTCACAGAGGAATTGTGGATTCAAAACTTCCCGATGACCCGCTCAGCTTTCTCAGAGTTATGATGCAATAACACCTCTTGCAGCTCCTGCAGCATCATCTTTTTATTGATTTATTTTTAGATATATACATATTTTTTTTTCTAGACTGTTGAGTGGGTGGCACCTTGTAACTTTATGTTTTATCTTATCTTATCTTATCTTATGAGGGAGCCAGTTCATCCATAGC
>NW_024617545.1:0-3903 GCF_008729295.1 Plectropomus leopardus | reverse complement strand
AAATAGGTCCTAACTTTACGTCACTGTGTGTTTTAAGATGTTTGGTTGGATGGGAGCGACGTGGATTAATTAGTAATCGACACACGGCGGATTTAGATGTCATTGTGTTAATTTAAAATCTAAGGGCAATCTTGTAACCAAACATCTCTTTGAAAATCTTAACTTACAAATATCACTGTAGGGCAACACGGTGTTGTCACTAGCAATTAAAGAGCCACCTCATGCACAGAGTGACAAAATCAATGATTCAACACACTGTGGTGAGTTTAATAGCCTTGGAGGACATGAAAAGCTAAGGGAGCATCGGGGCTGCAAGGTTAAGAAAAAGATCTATATTGAAAAAGGCTACTTGGACCAACCAGAGCACCAGAGAGGAACAGAGGCATCATAAGGCCAACGTCCCAGTCTCGTTAGGGGGGATGAGACAGCGTAGCGTGATAGAAGTGGGATATGGGAGTCAGGCAGTGACATCATATAGTGTGAGCGGCTTCTCTGGAGACTGCTGTCTGCTCGCAGTGGGCTCATGCTGTTGTGGAGTTGTGCCTTATATGAGTGAACATTATAAATAGTGAGGAGGATGTCAGCTCCATTCAAGGGAGTCCCGCATGAAGTGTCAGGGTGCTCTGGTGAGAGGAGAGATGATTTTCAGCAATGTGTGACTGTACAGTATGTGTGCATGTGTACGCCCGGTGCTGAAAGACCTATTCAAATCATTTATTTAAGTGAAAGTAGAAACACAGCAAAAGTAGAAATGCAACAGTATAAAATATGTAAACTGTGTACTCACTGTGCAGCAAGGACCTTTATGGAGTATTGCATTTATGTTATGCATTAATGTGTAAACAGCATTTTAATGTTGATTTAAGTGGAGATGATTTTAAATACTTTATATACTGTATTAAGTGTACATCTGCTTCTCGACTGATTACATGTTTTGGTGGTGAAATTGTAATCTAAAGGGTGCCCTGATGGCCCATGCAGTGGTGATTACCATAAACTGCAACATAATTGCATGTCATTCCCCAGTACTCTCCTTCTCCCATCATTTCCTGTCATCTCTCTACTGTCGGCTGTCCAACTCAGACATAAAATATCCAAAACAAACAACAAAAAAGACGTCTGAAACCACAAAGTAACTAGTAGCAATAGCTGTCAAGTAGACGCGGTGGAGTAAAAAAATGCATTTCCCTCTGAAATCTATTGCAGTTGAACTTAACTTAAGAACCATAAAATGTAACTGTGCTATTGGAGATAATTGTGAAGTAACTGGGTAGATACAAGGACACTGGTTTTATTTCAGGATTGGGAGGGACACATATGAAATGGGGGCTTTTGGAGCCCTCCCCCAGTAAATTTTGAGAATCAAACACCTAACATCCTACATTTCCATGAATTTTCATGCACTATTTGTGGAAGTGGGAATCACAAGAGGCCCCACGATACAATATTATCATGATATTTTGGTTGTGATACATTATTATTACAATTTGAAACATTTTGAGATATGCCAAGCATAGTGATAACATTTTACTATACTGCAATATATTGTAATTATTACTTGTTTTCAACTGTAAAATATGTCCCGAAAGGAAAAATTGGTCAACATCTGTTTCATCTAATAGAGTTTTAAAGATAAAGTATCTCACTTAAGTCATTTTTATTTTTGGAAAAAAATGCAGTGGACTGAAAAAGCATTTTTTAAAAGTTCTAGTAGTCTTCCAAAAGTTTTGTTTGTTTTTGCAATATTAATAATCTACATTATGAAAAAATCAATCCTTAGCGTCTCTGTATCAACACAGTATTGGCACACAAAATATCGCGATACTCTGCTGTATTGATTTTTTTCCGCTGCCAATTCGTGCCTTTTCTGCATCAATTTAATCAGTAAATGTTGCTATGAAAATCCTCTGCAACTTCTATGTTTTTATTGAGGGGGACAAATGCACATAGTACTATTGAAGGGGGCATGTCCCCTATGTCCCCATATCTACACCTATGAGTTGATATATTTACTTACATTCCAGCATTGTGTACACCTGCATACATGTATGATCTAATCTCCCGCTCCGATAGGATTTATGTTTGTATATGTGTGTGTGTGTTTACTTCTACGTCCCCTGCGTATGTTTGTGCGTATCAGTGACATTATGTCAATATGTGACTCAGTGCGTATGAGCCCAATTGCGTGTTTACATCTGATTGTGCTGTGTGTGTGTGTGTGTGTGTGTGTGTGTGTGTCCAGATATGTATATGTTTGTGTGTGTCAGTGTGTGATGTGTGTCATAGGGTATGAGGCGAAGCGTGTGGTGGTGTGATAGTGTTTGTCACCCTGAGCATGTAGCCATGTCAAACTCTGTCAGGGTAGTTTACCCTGGCTCGGGATGTAACACATCCCTATGATTACTCTGTCTGTTGGCAGGTGTGTGTTTGTGTATGTGTGTGTGTGTGTATGACTGTTTCAGATAGTGTGTGTATTTCCTTCATGGCCAGTTTTTTTTTGCTTTTCCCCTTATTTCAAATGCTTATCGCAGAGACTGACAGAGAGAAGAGAGAGGGTGCTGGTGGTGGTGGGGGGGTGAGTTGATATTCATCTTTGAGAAAAAATACCTAGGAGGGAGAGAGAGCGAGAAAGAGAGAGGGAGAGTAAAGGAGTGGGTGTTGGGAAGCAGAAGGGAGGGAGGGGAGAGAGTGGGAGGGTGCCGTTTGAGAGAGAGAGAGAGAGAGAGAGAGAGGGAGAGCTGATTAGATTGGAGAAAGCCAAGGAGGTACGGGTATACTATTGAGCAAGAGGAGAGACAGAGAGGAGAGAGGCAGAGGGGAGGGTGACTAAGTGAATGCAGTTTGCCGTCGCGTGTCGCCGAATCACAGCGAAGTCCACAGGCAGGCGAACGGATTGGAATCAACAAATGGATACAGAAAAAACTGGATGTACGCTGCTTATGAGGAGACAATAAGGGAGGATGCCTTCATATCCTTTTATCTCTGCATCAGATACTGCTGTGAGGAACCCACGGGGAGGGAAAGGCAAAATAGCGGACAACTCATTTGTGTCTAACACCCTTGGAAGCCGAGGAGCTTGGAGCCAGAATAGAGTCGGCTGTGGGACTCGCTTGGATTGAATATATGCTCAGTAAGTGTTTGTATAGGTTGCAAATATCTGTGTGTGTGTGTGTGTGTGTGTGCGCGCGCGCGTGTGTGCGCGTATTGATGCCTCTGGCTTGTGCACTGCCTCTGATGCCTTTTTCATGAAGAAAGAGGAAAATAAGAGAGGAAGAAAGGAATGCAAATGCAGTTTTGCTGCAATGTCTTCCTCTATTGTGATATGCTCTTTGCATCGCTTAGCAGCTTTTTTTTTCTCATAATTTAAACAACTACCCCAGACTTGACTCTGTGTGTTTGTGCCTTTTCCTCCACAGTGCCGGTGTGAGTGTGTGTGAGCCGATATTAGCAGCCCCATTGGTATTCAGCGGAGGGAGCTCCAGGATCTCGCTGCGCCTTTCCCCAGGATGGGATCACAGAGCGGGGATTGTGCTCGCCTGTGGAGAGCCCGTTGAAATGGGTGAGTGTCCATCCTCCTCTGCCTCCTTTTTTTTCCTCCTCTTTACATTCTCTTTCACCTCTCATTTTCACGTTTCTTACATCTCTCTGTCTGCCCCCTCGTCTCCAGTCTGCAGTTGTGCTCATTTTCACCACTGATGGGTCTTCCCTTATGTCTCTCACCCACTCGCGCTGTCCATCCCAACTCACCACCACTCCCCCACCTGTTTCCCTCCATCCCTCCTTACGTCTTCTTTTAATCCAGCATCCTTCTCTCCTCAGTCCTCCTCCATCGAGACATTAACAGGTCCGTCCAGTTTGATGAATTTGGATGAAATCTGAAAAGCTCTCTTCAATTTGTTGCCC
>NW_024617544.1:0-1233 GCF_008729295.1 Plectropomus leopardus | reverse complement strand
GTAATATAATTGTATCCCTCCTCAATCGCTCTTCATGAGGTTTCTACGATTTTTCCTCGTTACAGGGGTTTGTCCTTAGACAGTGTGAGGGTCTAAGGACAGAGCGATGTCGTACGCTGTAAAGCCCTCTGAGGCAGACTGTGTTGTTTTTTTTTATAATGAGCTTTATAGATAAAATTGACTTGACTTTGGCCAGGACGACACGTTTCAGTCAGCCGGCTCTGCGTCGCTGAGAGTCAGGACGACACGTTTCAGTCAGCCGGCTCTGCGTCGCTGGGAGTCAGGACGACACGTTTCAGTCAGCCGGCTCTGCGTCGCTGAGAGTCAGGACGACACGTTTCAGTCAGCCGGCTCTGCGTCGCTGAGAGTCAGGACGACACGTTTCAGTCAGCCGGCTCTGCGTCGCTGAGAGTCAGGACGACACGTTTCAGTCAGCCGGCTCTGCGTCGCTGAGAGTCAGGACGACACGTTGGACAGAAACAAGTTTCAGAGTTTAACTTTAAGAGTGAACTGAAAGTGACATCACACTTTTTCCTGCTGAGTGAAAACACACACAGACACACACAGACAAACACACTAACAGATATACACACACACATACACAGAAGCACACACAAACACACAGCTGTGGAAGTTACAACTATTTCCTGTTGCTGCTTCACAATAAAAGCTGGGAAGCCAGCAGGATGCTTTTATTGTGAAGTTAGAGAAAGATGTATCTTGATGAGCCAAGCGGCTCTTCTCATTGGTTCACTGGGTGAAAGGTGACCGTGATGATGTCCTGCCCGGTCACTCTGACACAGAGGCCCCGCCCCCTCTCCTGACTGCCCCTCCTGCCCTCTGATTGGTCTGTTCTCCATGGACGTGGTCCGATTGGTTAATGAGTAACTGAGCGGAACAGAGAGAGACTGTGATTGGACAAAACACAGACAGATAAACAATAACCCCAGCACTTATTTATTTAATTTACTATTATTACTTTTTACTCTTTATAAAGTTATTTTTGCATTTACATTTACATTTATTTATACATTTGATTTAGTGCTTCATAAAAGCTAAAAGGATCACAATTCTCACTTTGAAATAAGTAACTAATCATAAACATGTATTTCTTCAATGATTTAATGAAAACTAATTATGTAGGTTACATTTATGTAAAATATTAACTTCTGTTAAATTTAAGTCAAGAAAATGTAATATTTTAAAATGAATCAAATAAATGAATTATATTAT
>NW_024617543.1:0-1568 GCF_008729295.1 Plectropomus leopardus | reverse complement strand
AGGGTGTGGTAACATCTGAACATGACACATGGATCTGTAAGGAGGCTCCACACAGATGTAACTGGTCCCCCTTTTATACCAACATGGAACAGATTCGACTCCGGTTCCTGCACCTAATTTTGAACCATTTGGAGCATTTCCAGCGACAAATAAATTGGTTTGGAACCCAACAAGTTGGTTTCTACCTGGAACCAAAAAATCTGAGATTTTTCTGGACGTGAAACGCAAACTGTGATGTCATTAATGGTCTTTATATTGAAGAATGGTTGGCTTTCATTGCCACTAGTTGTCTGACGTCCGTTTGTTGTTTCCTGACCTTTAAGCAAAAATGCCTCTGCATATTCAGAGCTTGTGGTCCATCCATGGTGGACTGTGCCAAAGTGTCTCAATCGAGTATAAACAAAGCTTAAGCAAGGTAACCCAGATGCTTCTCTCCCCAAGCCACTTCCTCCAAATCTTCCTGGGAGATCCTGCACAATTCCAAAACTATCTAGTATAACTAGACAAGGAGTTCTGTCAAAGTTTCCTGGTGTCTTCAGGCACAGTACTGAGTGTGGATCACCTGTTTTTTCTGCAGTGCACAGAGCCCGACACACAATCACTGTAGCTACGCATATAACTAGATGAAGAAAATAGAACAGAATTATAAAAATACTTGCGGGGTTAACACACATATGATGCAAGTAAAACATAAGGCATCATGTGGCCTGTATAGACAGCTGGATTGATTACGAGAGATAGAGAGAGAGAGAGAGAGAGAGAGAGAGAGAGAGAGATTGGGGCCGCAGTGCAAAGTGAGGAGAAAAAGACTAAGCATATAGCAATCACTTCTCCATCTATCTGTCTGGATAATTAATATAAATCTGCTCATTTACCATCAGCCAATCAATCTAGATTTCCACACATACACACACACATACACGCAGTGTCACAGGCACACTTAGCTCTTCTTGATGGCCTGATTGTCTGCTTATATGGCTCTGCAGAAATCTCTAATGAATGAGAATGAAGCCGAGGAGGAGGGATAGAAGAAAAATATTCTGATTAGAGACAAATGAGTGAAAGATTGATGGAACTCTATCAGCCTCCGCGTACTTCATTTATCACTAATACCGGGTGGCTGGACGGGTGAAAATACAGGATTCTGGCACACCAGCTGGCGTAGACTTCTTTGCAAAATCTTTTTTTTCCATGAGTTGTGTGAAAGAGAGAGACACTGACAGTTTCAGAGTGTTGGACATCAAATCACTAATGAGATATTAGTAATTGAGCACATATACAGGTGCTGAACATTTCATTGAATACTGTCATGGTGTGGCTCAAACGGCCACAACAACAAGGGAGACGGAGATATTTTTAAAATCAAATTAAACCAAATTAGAGATTAACTTCCTATTTACAAGTCAAGTGGTGTCAGTGACCTCCAGAGGCTGTAATAATTATGACCGGGGAAAGAGGAAGTCAGGTAGTATAAAGAGCAACAGCCTGCTGACCCTAACCCAAACCAAGGAGACAGCTATCATATGTATGTCACGTAGTTACGTACATATAAGTGCGATTGGAACGTA
>NW_024617542.1:0-1310 GCF_008729295.1 Plectropomus leopardus | reverse complement strand
ATTTGCAGAATGCCTCTTGCGTTTATGTCAGTGTTTAGGATAGCAGAACCATCAACACCTGTATTTTGTTTTTGCGCTGTTCAGAGCAGAGGATCCACTGTCCAGCTGTCGCTGTACTTTGGACAACATGGGGGACTGTAAATTTTAAAAAAAACAACTCACTATATAACAAAGATTTTGCAGTGTAGCTGAAACAAGGCTTTCGATATGAGGCTTGGTGTGTTTTATGCAAAATGTTTTTCAACCTCAGCATGATGGGAAATGAGGCAGTGACTACAGTCATGGACAAGACCACACACAAATATTTGTAGTCCACTAGACTCTTATGCACTCTCAGCTTTAGTGACGTTAGAGGGTGATTTGTGATGAGGATTGTGTCCACACTGGGCAAAGTTGTGGGAAGTTGTGGTTTTCTTTGATTTTTTATGGATCACATCTAATGTGAGTTTAAGTTTACCTGCAGGTTCATCCAACTCTTTAAGTCATGCTCCTCTGATTCCACGTAATCTACACAGTATGTGCAATTATCACTCTCTTTTTTGTGCATCACAGTAGTCGCAGTGATTGCAAAAACACTATAGCACAATATATAACCTATATAACAGTAAAATGCTACATTTAGTTAACCAGGCAATGCGCCACTCAAGAAGAAATAACCTATAAATAAGCAAGAAATAAGTAAAATCTACAAGAAAATCACCTGAAAATTTTCACACACAAAAAAACAAGAAAACCCCCCCAACAGACTAAACAAACAAGCAAAATAAAATTACAAAAAAAGAGAAAACACAAGGAAATTACCTGGAAAAATTCTTACAAATGATAATAATTCTATATTTTTAATTTTTAAAATTCTCTTATTAATTTTAAATATGGTTCTCTGGAACATTTTCCCTAGCTTTCATTTTTTAAAAATTCTAAATCAACTACTTACTTGCCGTCTGTAGGACATTTATTACCAAGTTGCAAGTTGTTAAATACTTGTGAGAGGTGTCTGTATGTAACATAAGAAAAGTGATGTTGATCCAGGTTTCAAAGGGTTAACTCAAATTCATCAGATACAAAAGGAAAACACTCACACGGAACATTTTACTTTAAGTACATTTAGCGGATGTCTACTAGAAGTTAGAAGAAGGTAAAGGGTTAAACAAAGTTTTAAAAAACTAAATGTAATTTGTCCTTGATCTTGCTGCATCTTTGGAGTTGCAGGATGAGTTGATTAAAATCAGCAGCTACTGTGAAGATTCCATCTGGTTCTTTGGGCATGTTGCTGCTGATGGCATAGTTCAATTTCTGCAGCGCATTTTTTT
>NW_024617541.1:0-1321 GCF_008729295.1 Plectropomus leopardus | reverse complement strand
TAAAATTGGACCACCAAATTCTAATCAGTTTTAAAATCTTCCTAAAATCCTAAAATCTTATAAATGTCCAATCTTGAAGTCCCAGAAATGACCTAAAATACTGAAAATGCAGCGCCTGTGTTGGCAGTGACTGCACTGACTCGTTTTTAAACAGAGGCATGCCTGTAATTTCATGATGCTCTTTATCTCTGATGTCTTTGCTGAATGACAATAAAAAATAATCTTAATCTTAACGTCCTAAAATCCTGAAAATGTGCTAAAATCCTAGAAAGATCCTAAAAATCTTAAAAATGTCCTAAAATCCTAAAAATATTGTGAAATCCTGGAGATGTGCTAAAATCCTAGAAATCTCCTAAAATCAGAGAAATTACCTTAAATCCTAGAAAGGTCCTAAAATCCTGGAAAAGTCCTGAAATGCTACAAATGTCCTAAAATCCTGGAAAAGTCCTGAAATGCTAAAAATGTCCTAAAACCTGAGAACTGTCCTAAACTGTCCTACCCAAAATCATATTTATAAAGCCCATTCTCACAAATCACAATTCTCCTCAGATATATATAAATATCCGGTGGTTTCCATTAAAAACCTTGTTTTTATGCTCTGTGTAAAACAGCACAGGAGTTGTTCTTCTTACCTGAACTCTGACAGATTCGTGCTAAATACTTGTTTACCGCGATAATGGTGCACGTGGTGTTTTTGCTTCTTGGCTGAAGAAGGTGTCAGTTTAAGTTGGCACGAGTGGCATGTGCCATTTCATGTGGAAAAAGTGCTGATCTGGTGTGTTGGGTTTTGGAGCGCAGACAGGATCGGCCCTGCAGGACGCATCATGCTCAGTACACAACATTTATTGAGTCATGGATGTATAAAACTATCTCGGACACCTTTGATCCAAATAGTATGAAGTATAATTAGAATAAAGCGTAACATCGTGGATGCCACAAATATCATTGTGAAACTGCAAGGAATGAAAAGTCAGTGTAGTGTTAAATTACTCATAAATGAGTCATATTCTCAGCCTGCTTTTTATTAGTGGACATAATTCTTCTTCAGGGTTCACACACATTTGTACCAAAGCATTTCTGTGATTCTGAGGCAAATTTGCAAGACCATATCTAAAACAACCATCATTTGTTTTTCATTACTATTGAATAGCTTTTTTTTTAAATATATATTATTTAAAAAAAATAACAGAATATACGGTATATATGTGTGTGTATTGGCTTAGTTTAGGGGCATACAACAATGTGGCTATATTTTGTATTCACTTTCACTGCTGTTATTCTTTAGGGGATTTTTTTTATTTTTGGTGATTTTTGAAGAAAA
>NW_024617540.1:0-1800 GCF_008729295.1 Plectropomus leopardus | reverse complement strand
GCATTTGTGTGTGTGTGTGTGTGTGTGTGTGTGTGTGTGTGTGTGTGCGTGCGTGCACTGGTGTAGCAGGCGGAGGAGTATAGGGCCGTGGATCAGAACCAAGGACAGCTCCCAGTGGAGAGATATGTGCTGCTTTGCTGCGTTACTAAATGGAAGTCTCCCCTGTGCACATAAAGTACACGCTTATTGCGCAAAAGCACATACACACAACTAAATGTGCGTGTACACAAACATGCATACACATTTGCATCGTGCACACACTGGATCCTTGTCCAAACTGCAATTTAGTAATCAACTGTTCGCTCATTCCCCCTCTTCATCCATCTCCCCTAATGGATTCCCAAGGCTTCCTCTCTTCTCTTTTCCCTCCTTGCAGCGGCGGCAGTGGGAGGGTTAGAGAGCCTAAAAGACGGAGAGCCAGCTCCGGCACATGAAACTGAGGAGATGGAACTTTATGTCTCTCTCTGCTGCTTGATCAATAGGAATTTAATGGACAAGGATTGAGTTCAGGGAGTTCATGCTTGCCAACGTGCCTGAGGGGCTGAGCACATGCACGCTGAGAGGCAGGCGGGGAGGCACACAAACACCAACTGACTGGAGCGTGCGTCAGTTGGGTGTGCGTGTGCGCGCGCGCGCGCGCACGCGCGCGCACACACACACACACACACACACACACACCACCACAAAGCTGGCCAAAAGCTGTAAATTCAATTGATTTGGGCAGCTTTGATACACACTGAAAATTCACTGATTATTGAATGAGACACACCAGGGGAGGGGAGGGGCGGGGGGTCTATAGGAGAAAGCCTGAATATTTCATTGAAGTGGGCTGAAGGCAATCAATTGAAGAGGCCATCACATTATGGTGTCAGAGTGGCCGTGCAAAATGCGGAGTTTAAGTGCGTTGTTTAGCCAGCACGGACACAAAACTTACAAAGATCGCTGTGGAGAATAAAGGAGAATGTGGGATAAAGGCCTGAGATCAGGGATATTGAATTTTTTTGCTGATGAACCGATATTAAAACAATTCATCTGTCCGAAAACCAATACCTTATACATCCACTATCCACTGGAGACATAAAATACAATGCTTTTAATCATATGTAATATTCATTAATTAAATAAGAAAAATACTTTGAGGTTGATGTTTTCTACACTTCACTTTGTCCATAAAAAAAAAAATATATATATATATATATATATTTCTGCTATATTTGCAGAAATCAGCATGTTTTCCTGATTCTGATCAAAATAATACACAACTACAATACTGATTAATTTTGGGAATCATCTGAAGCACAATTAAAAGCCATCTCTTGGCTTTTTTGTAGGGATGCACGGTATTGGATTTTGTCCATATTTGATATGCTGATATAAAACAACTCATCTGGCTGAATGGCGATACAGATATAAGCACCTTTTCCTAATTTCTGTGATCATCAAGTCTCTCCTGTAGTGGAATTAACATCATATTATTCTTACTCTTATCGCGATGGCCCACCAGCAGATGGAGACATGAAATACAATGCTTTTTAATGTATATAATATTCATTCATTGTGCAAAAATAAGAAAATATTTCAGCTTGATGTCTTCTACATGTTCACTTTGTCAATAAAACAGAAAATACTGGTTTGTCATATTAGCAGAAATCAGCATATTGGTTGATTCGGATATTTCATTTTGAAGCCAACATCTGACGATAACATACGTTACGGTACGATACGATTCAGGTAACATTCATTCATTGTGCAAAATAAGAAAAATACTGTCATTTAGGGCTGATTTCTTTATGTACATGT
>NW_024617539.1:0-1080 GCF_008729295.1 Plectropomus leopardus | reverse complement strand
GGCACAAACAGCTCGGCAGGACGCCATCGCCGTTATTGTTGTCCTCCTGCTCGCCATGGCTGTTTGTCCGAGACGGGATGCAGGAAGTGACGTTACCGTTCTCACAGGATCATCGCCAGTTTCCACGGCAACAGAAGAGGTGGCATTTTCTAAAGATTACACTCTGGAACCCGTTTTCAAAAGTTTGTGTTTTCAGGCCCCAAAACGCCGTGGTAGAGTTGCCATGGAAACATATTATTATTATTATTATTGTTATTATTGTTGTTGTTATCATCATCATCATTATTATTATTGTTGTTGTTGTTATAGTGATATTTATCATTACTGTTATTGTAATAATAATAACATTTATTATGATTACTATCATTATTATGTGAACAAACGTCCTGATGATCTGTCTCTTCTCTCCTGCTGTGGAGGTAAAAATATGAAGCTTCAGGTCGTGACGTCAGAAAACCCAAACGCTTCATTGTGTGAATGTTTACAGGAACACACACACACACACACACACACACACACACACACACACACAGAGTTACATAATGTGATGAGGTTGTTTGTGTAAATGTTCATGTATAGCAGCAGCAGAAATGTACACTGTGTTTGGACCCGCTGCCTCCACACACACACACACACACACACACACACACACACACACACAGACACAGGCATGACATGCCTGTAATCAGATTACAGACGTGCTCAGACAGGTGTGTATGTGAGCCACAGCTCACACACTCTCACACTGAGAACATGTTGAATCAGCACGTTTAACCCTTTCACGTGTTTGTTAGATGGAAGTCGAGGAGACGTCGGGACGCGTTCCAATCTGTGGATGAAGAGTGAACCTCCATGCTGTGAGGAGCAGAAGAAGAAACAGCCTAAAAACAGATTCCTCTGTGAGCCAGAGCAGACCCCCAAACACGGTCTGGATCCCATTTTCAGACTTTCACGCAGACGCCACGTTTGAAACGTTTATTTAAATCAAAACAAACAAACAAACAAACAAACAAACAAACAAAAACACGATGGGGTGTGTGCTCTTATCGCCCCACGAAAAGAGCAAAATGCAAAAAAGAA
>NW_024617538.1:0-2078 GCF_008729295.1 Plectropomus leopardus | reverse complement strand
CAGCATAATATAGCATGTTGAAAAAAAATGTCAAAAATTACATGTTCCAAAAACAGCTACAGGTGAAAACCAGCTAAAATAGTCTGCCAAGTCATGCCATGACATTATATTTTGCAAAAACAGTCAAAAACAGCATAATATAGCATGTTGAAAAAACAACTGAAAATGCAAGGCTATAGTATGGCAAAAATGTCAAAATATGACATGTTCCAAAAACAGCTGAAAACGG
This sequence comes from Plectropomus leopardus, assembly GCF_008729295.1. Taxonomy (NCBI): domain Eukaryota; kingdom Metazoa; phylum Chordata; class Actinopteri; order Perciformes; family Serranidae; genus Plectropomus; species Plectropomus leopardus. The sequence continues at coordinate 1,849 of NW_024617538.1, read as the reverse complement.
CTAAAAAAACCACCTAAAATAGCGTGCCAATGCATGTCATAGCATAGCGTGTTGCAAAAAACAGTCAAAAACAGCATAAAATAGCATGTTGAAAAAATGACTGAAAAAGTTAGGCTATAGTATGGCAAAAATGTTTCCAAATGACACCTTCAAAAAACTATTGAAAACAATTGAAAACCACCTAAAATAACGTGCCAAAGCATGCCATAGTATAGAATGCTGCGAAAACGGCCAAAAACACAATAATACAGAATGTTGAAAAGTTGACCGAAAACATAAGGCAAAAAATGTGAAAATATGATACTTACCAAAAACAGCTCAAAATAGTGTGCCAAGACATGCCATAGTATAATATGTTGCAAAAACAGTCAAAAAAAGCATAAAATAGCATGTTGAAACAATGACTGAAAATGCAAGGCTACAGTATGGCCAAAAATGTCAAAACATGACATGGTCCAAAAACAGCTGGAAACCACCTAAAATAGCGTGCCAAGGTATACCATAGCATAGCATATTGTAAAAATGGTCTGAAACACCATAACACAGCATGTTGAAAAAATGACCGTAATGCCAGGCTATAGTATGGCAAAAATGTGAAAATATGACATGTTCCAAAAACAGCTGAGAATCACATAAAATGGCGAGCTGAGACATGCCATGGAACAGACTGTTCCAAACATAGCGAAAAACACCATCACATTGTAGGTCGAACAATTGACCTTAAAACACTGATCACCACCTGGTGGTGAGTTCACTCCGATAACTCCTGAGACGCGGGATGGTGGGGACGATGCCGGTCAGACCTGGCAGACCCAAACGCATTGTGAGGGTCTGCTGGGAACATCTGGCAGAGTCTCCAGTCAGAAGGAGCTTCAACTCCCACCTCCGGGAGAGCTTCGACCATATCCCGGGGGAGGCGGGGGATATTCAGTCCCGAGTGGGCCGTGTTCCGTGCCTCAATTGCTGAAGCAACCGACCGGCGCTGTGGCCATAAGGTGGACGATGCCTGAAGGGGCGGCAACACCCGAACCCGCTGGTGGACAACGGCGGTAAGGGATGCCGTCAAGCTGAAGGAGTCCTATCGGGCCTTCTTGGCCTGTGGGACTCTAGAGGCAGCAGACAGGTACCGACAGGCCAAGCGGAATGCAGCTACGGCGGTCGCTGAGGTGAAAACCCAGGCATGGGAGGAGTTTGGTGAGGCCATGGAGAACGACTTCCAGACAGCTTCGAAGAGGTTCTGGACCACCATTCCGCGTCTCAGGAGGGGGGAGCAGTGCTCTGTCAACACTGTGTACGGTGAGGACGGGGTGCTGCTGACCTTGACCTTCTCAATCCCACCGACATGCCTTCCGGTGAGGAAGCAGGGCCTGGGGACTTGGGGGTGGGCTCCTCCATCTCTGGGGCTGAGGTTGCCGAGGTGGTCAAAAAACTCCTCGGTTGCAGGGCCCCGGGGGTGGATGAGGAGTTCCTTAGGGCCCTGGATGTTGTGGGGCTTTCGTGGTTGACACGAGTCTGCAACATTGCGTGGACATCGGGGGCAGTGCCTCTGGACTGGCAGACAGGGGTGGTGGTCCCTCTTTTTAAGAAGGGGGACCAGAGGGTGTGTTCCAACTACAGGGGGATCACACTCCTCAGCCTGCCTGGTAAGGTCTATTCGGGGGTACTAGAGAGGAGGGTCCGCCAGACAGTCCACTCCCTGATACGGGCTGTCCTTTCCCTGTATGACTGATGCCAGCTTAGTCCGCATTGCCGGCAGTAAGTCAAACTCGTTTCCCGTGAGGGTTGGACTCCGCCAGGGCTGCCCTTTGTCACCGATTCTGTTCATAACTTTTATGGACAGAATTTCTAT
>NW_024617537.1:0-3730 GCF_008729295.1 Plectropomus leopardus | reverse complement strand
TGCTGAAGCGGGTCCAGATGCTCAGGGGGCAGACACGCCCATCCCCGACACACCTGTGACGCACCAACAACCGGAGCCTTCCTCAGCTGGCCGCAGCACTCTGGGGGCCGCACCGGCCCCCACACACCATCTCTAATCTTTGGGGACTCCATAACCAGGGACCTTCGGTTTTTAACGCCATCACCCACTGCATCCCTCCGTTATCCTAGACAAACTGCTGCATTTACTGCCCTCCGTCCCGATCTCCACATCCAAAACTGTGCTTCATGTTGGGACAAATGACACGTTCTGAGGGGAATCCAAGCGCACGTAACACAATTTTAACCTGCTTTTTAACGTTTTAAAGGACACGGGAACGCCGGTTTTTATCTCTGGACCAATCCCCACAGTTGGTCGTGGAGCAGAGCAGTTTAGCCACATCCTTGCCCTGAACACCTGGCTCCAACAATTTTAATCTGCTCTGGGAGCCCGCCTCGCTCTTCCAGCAAGGCGGGCTCCATCCCAACAGGCGGGCTGACCGAATGCTGTCTGCAAACATTCAACACGCGGTCCGCTCCTCAAACGTACGGCACTTTAGAAACAACAGCATGTTCCCACGCCCAGGCCTCACCCCCACACGATAATCCCCGTTCACCTGAAGTCACCCATGTTTCAGATCCCGCCATCGTACCTGTCAGCCTCCATTCGTCTCCCGCTCCCCACATCACGCCAACCACTCAACTCCTTGTCCCGGTCCTCATCACCTCCAGACATCTCCACCCGCCACCTGTCAAATCTTGTTACCTCTCCAACCTAATTCAAATCCCCCATGTTTTCATCTCAGAGTTTTCAGAGTTTCTATCCCATTTTACTTCTAAGTTTGACAGAATCCTGATTTTAGGTGATTATAATATACACGTCTGTGTCCCTGACAGTGTCTCACTGCTGATTTTATAGAAACTCTGGAATCTCTTAACCTCGCGCATTTAAAACAGGGGCCCTCACACTCAAAGGGCCACACCGTGGACCCAGTTTTACATGGCGGCCTCCGCCCTGACAGCTTTGAGATGAAGGACATCGATGTGTCAGCACAAACTGGTTTTATTTAATACGGTTTTATTTTTTTTTATAACTGAGTCTTTAACTGCCTCTAATCAAGATTTAACACAGAAGAGCTTGTCTCTCTTTGATCACACCTCGACTGTCCTGGACTCTGCTGCACCTTACAAAAACAAGAGCTCAGGCAGAGCCCCACAGCCGAGGCTAAAAGGTTTTAGAAATGACTTAAAAAGAGATTGCAGAAGAAAAGAACGTAAATGGAAGAAGACAGGCAGGTATGCTACGACATTTGGAAAGACGTGCTGAGACAAACTCAAGAGGCAGTTAGAGACACGAGGGCAGCACTTTACTCTGATCTGAATCCATCTGATCACTCAAAGCCCAGGATTTTATTTAAGGTTTTAGACCCTCTCCTTTTACTGACCCCACCCGGGAACTATGCCAGACATTTTTCATTTCCTTCCCCGCTGAGGTTAGGGACATTCGGCAGAGTATCACTCCCCCAGATTGTGTCTTAAACACACAGACGGAGATTCAAAGTTATTTTAGCAGCTGAGCCAGTGTCTGGACACTTTTAGTAAAGATTTTATCCCACATGAAACTAACGACGTGCAGCCTGGATTTTTTTGCCGACTAAATTAAATAAAAAGGAGGTTTTTAACACGGTTGGGCCCAGTATTTTATCCATTTTTAATAGTTCTTTAGCAGAAGGTTGTTGTTTTTATACACGCTATGGTCCAGCCTCTTTTAAAGAAACCCAACCTTGTTCCCTTTGATTTTGATAATTTTAGACCGATTTCAAAGCTCCCATTTTTATTCAAACTTTTAGAGACGGTGATTTCTGCACAGCTTTTAACTTTTATGTCTGAGAATAAGCTCTTTGAAAAATTTCAGTCTGGTTTTGGAGCCGGTCACGGCACTCAGACGGCCCTCCTCCAGGTAGCCAATGACATCCTTTCAGCAGCAGATGGGGGGAGGGCTCAATCTGGATCCTTTTGGATCTCAGTGCAGCCTTTGACACCGTTGATCACGCTGTTTTAATCGAACATTTGAAACACTGGGTGGGACGCTGCTTAGCTGGTTTCATTCTTATCTTTTAGAGCGAACCTCTGCAGTCAGCGCAGGTGATTACTCCTCTTCTATTACCGGTGGTGTACCGCAAGGTTCGGTTTTAGGTCCAATTTGATTTTCTATTTTTATGCTGCCCCCTGGCCAAATAATTCAGCGCCAAAAAGTCTCCTTTCACTGCCAGCAGACGACGCACAGATATACTCTCCGCTGAGACCGGACGACCCGAGAAGCCGAGCTGCCGTCAAACATCGTCTATCTGATATCAGCTGCTGGATGACAAAATGTTCTTCAACTCAAAATCTGAAATAATACTGTTCCACGTCCAAAACAACTCCCATATCATTGAAAATAACCCTGGTGAATTCTCAGTAAATGTCAAACTTACTGCCAGAAATTTAGGCGTAGTTTCAGATTCAAATCTGTCATTTACAAATAAACTCATCACGCTACCTTCAAATACGCACAACAGCTAAAATCAGTACTTGGTCAGATCTGGAAAAACTCAAACATGCCCTCGTTTTCTCCAGATTAGACGCCTGTAACTCTCCGGTATCACCCATAAATCACTCTCGCCTCCAACTGGTCCAGAACGCAGCAGTTACGCCTCTTACTGGTTTTAACAGACGACATCATATTATCCCGTTTTAGCTTCTCTCCACTGGCTCCTTGTTAGTTTTAGAATTGATTTTAGGATTTTACTGATCACCTTTAAACCACTTATGGGTCTGGCTCCAAGTTACATAACTGAATTATTAACCCCCCTGTGAGTCAGCCTGCAGCCTCAGATCCTCGGGCAAAGACCTCATAGTCGTTCGAAAACCGACACTAAAAACTAAAGGCGATCGAGCATTTTCAATCAGAGCCCCTCGACTGCGGGACGACCTGTCCCAGGAGACAAGACGTCAGTTACATCTTTAAATCGCTTCCTAAAACCCACTTCTATAGACTTGCCTTTATTTGATGTCGCTTTTCCCCTCTTTCCCGTTTTCCCTGTTTTCCGTGTTTTCCGTTTTCCTTGTTTTCCCTGTTTTCCGTGTTTTCGCTCCTCCTCCTGCCGTGTTTCTTGTCCTTTGTTCATCTCCCTAATATTATCAGCTCCTTTCAGATTTATATACCATCCTGGTATTTTCCCTATTTACAGATTTAATTTGTTATTTTATTTATTCTTATTTAACCTCTTTAACACTAACCCTCTTTTTACTCATCATGTTCATTTCATGTTCTGTTCTCTCATTTGTCTCGTGTTTTTCGTCAGTATGGTTGTATTTGTATTGTTTATTGATACTACCTTGTACTGCTTCATTTTACTGCCCTGATCTCTTTTTACTTTTTTATTTCCCTCTTTTTATTCTCACTTCTTTGATCCGTCACATCATTTCAGTCCTGCGGGTCTCAGCTCATCATGTTTGGGTTCTTGTGTTGCTGGATTAACAAAGTCAGATGGTTTTATTATTGTTGTTGTTGTATTTATGTGAGTGTGTATATGTATGCATGTATGTATATGTGTACACATATGTACATATATATATATATATTAGTGCTGGGCATAGATTAATTTTTTTAATCTAGATTAATCTCACTGCAATCCTGTAGTTAATCTAGATTAATCTAGATTAAAATT
>NW_024617536.1:0-4054 GCF_008729295.1 Plectropomus leopardus | reverse complement strand
AATGGATTGATCAATTTTACTAAATAAATGGCTTTAACATATAATCAATTTAAAAAATGTTGCTGATTACTTTTCTGTCTCAGCAATTTCACTACACAAAAAAGTATTTCTTATTTCATAACATAAGACAAGATAAGATAAGATAATCTCTTATAAGTCCCACAACGGGGAGATTTGCATTATTACAATAGCAAAGGGTTATCAAAGCAAGGTATGTACAAGATAAATAAAGCAAAAAGAACAATATAAATGGTACAAACACGATGCAAAGCTCGACCGTTAAAAATATTTACACCAGTTGCACATGGATAATTACACATTATGATAAATTGCACATTATGTGTAATTTTGCTTCATATTGTGGATATTTACACCTGAGCAACGAACAAAGTGTTTGTCTGCCTACACTTTCATGAATACAAAACTTAAAGTATGTACATTTCTGTACTCCCAGTTCAAAGTTCTCAAGCTGCTTCCTCTTCTTCTGTTTTAACCCTTCCCTCCCCAGGAGCGTCTTCTAATGAGCCTACTGCCCAGGAATGTTGCCATGGAGATGAAAGAGGACTTCCTGAAGCCGCCTGAGCGAATCTTTCACAAGATCTACATCCAACGTCATGACAATGTCAGGTAAGTGGGGTGTCATGACAACTGTGGACGGCAGAGGTGTGCGGAGGGGCTGGAGTGTTTTGATCCAGGTATCACCTGCTGTGACGTCAAGGTCAAGAATAGAAGGAGAGTAATTAAAGTACACCATTAACGGAGATGCAATCAAACTGCATAAAGGTTAGGAAGAGAAAAGGGGTGGAGTGCTGTTGCCACCATCAGCAGGCTAGAAACTCTGCTCTGCTATTTGTGCTGTTTTTGTTGGAGACACATTTTTGAATCTGCATGAGAAATGTGTTAAACAAAGCTCTAATTGCAATATTATTTAGCAAATATTAAACCATTGAGGAGACAGCTTTTTAACTAAAGGTCCACTTACTAGCTTTGTTCTGGAGCTTTCTATCAGTGGAATAATCCATGAGAAGCTGACTCCTATATCCAAGGTGAAGAATGAACCAAATGCTCGGGTATTTTATATATTATTATTATTTTTCTTTTATGACAAATTGATGCCACATCTGTATAGCTTTAAAGCCTACTCGTGACATTTTAACATTAAGTGTTCCATTTTTACCAAGATACCTTGATTTTTGATTTGATTTGATTAATTTTAAACATGTAAAAAAGAAAACAGAGAAATGACTAGACAAACAAGCATGCAGACAAAAAAGTAAGTCAAACACATGATTTATTCAATTCATCCCCTTCTCCATAACACATTGAATTTTAATTAACCAGTTTCTTTATTAATTTCAAACAATACTCTACTCTGTATACTTTAATTATTTAAACATATATGCATATATCCATAGTACATCCAAAATTAAATATCTGCAATTTTATGTTAATATTTACAGAAAAAAGAACATAAAATAGGAGAAAAATAAATATTAGAGTTATTAGTCACATCCAGACATTTAAGAAATATGGCATTGTTGTTTAACAGAAATTAAATAACACATTTAAAACGTCTATTATAGATTTTTTTATACCAACAATATACAAAATGACAATGCGAAAGGGTAATGATGAAATGAAGAGAATAATCAGCATGATACACGGCTCCCTTGGCTTTACGGGGCTTTACAGTGAGTTTCATCTTATGGTTTCTATGCTGGCTGCAAGTTTACTGTTTTGGTTCATTTTCAGCGCTCTCATAGTGTCATTTATGGTCCCAGCAGGCAGCTGTCGTCAAGTAGCTCTGGCTTTAACAAGAATTTGGTGAACACGAGCCAAACACCTCTTGATTCCTGCACCTTGCATGCAAGAACTCAGCAGCTTCTGCCTGTTTATAGCTACATAAACTGGATATCTTTGGCTTTCGAACTACTCATCACACAAAACAGTATTTTTTACCAACATCTGGCATTTTTCATCTAACAGACAACCAGCAGCTCTTTAGCCCCTGTCTATGGAGTCTTGTTGGCCTTGTTAAAAAAAATTGGATGGAAATGAATTACATCTACTTTTACTTTTCGTTGTTACACCAAATTAAAAAAAATACATTTTAACATTCTGTCAACCAAAATTTGCATTATGCACCCATGACCTAGTGTAGTTTTAAATTTTGCCAAACCTCAACTGGGGTGGCTAGTCTTGAGTTTCCCTAGCTCAGTTAGGTTTTGAATACAAATTCAAAAAAAGGAGAAGCCTCTCAAGAATTAAGTAATCAGAAAGATGGAGCGATTTGTTTGCTTTCACCTCAAAAACTGTAAAGCCAAAGTACCAAACAATATATATTATGGGTTTCTACAAATTTTAAAAGAATAAAAAATGTGGCCAAAAATGGCTCTTTTGTTAGTAAAGGTGGCCGACCCCTGATATAAACTTCCCCAGGAGTTTTGTTGCCTGAACTTCTGGTGCAACTGCGACTGTCTCACACCATTACCCACATGTTTAAAACTGTGACTGTTATTATGTCATATACTTTTATTCTGCCATCAATCCGTCGAGAAATGCTCCGATTTGTTGTATTCAGAAGTAGGAACATATAGGAACTATGTGGTCATATGGGTTGAAGGCATTGTTGATTAATTATTAATGTATTTTGCAAATTGATTAAACATATTTCATGAAGAAAATGCTAAACAAAAAAACATTCACAAGTTCTCTTATGGCTGTTGTGTCACAGTTTTACATCATTGTAAGTTTTTGACTATTAACCGCGCAAAAAAGCATTTTTGGGACAATCCTTTTGGTTCCGAGAGCTTGTGATTGAGCTGTTTTCATACCAGAATAAACAACTGTAATCACTTTATTTATTGTTAGAAAGGAAAGAAGGGCAAAACGCCTTTCATTGCCCTATTCCTGTACATTTTTAGCAGACTTTTCAGTAGCCAGCCCTGTTGCACTTGTAATGGAGAAAGTATTAGAGAGTGTGAGAACCTGGCCTGACTTTTGGCTGATTACATTCCAGTGAGGCAGGAAAGAGAAATGGAGAGCTGTATCAGTGCTGCTGAGTGTGGGAGTGGAGGGCTAGGTAGCATGTCAACAGCACTCCTGTCAAGAGACAATCCTCTCCACTCTCCGTCTCTCTCTGTCTATCCGCTCGGCTCCCACACTCACCTACACTCGTGAACATCACCCCTCGTTCACCAGCCTTGCTGCCGCGCTGGCACTCTGCCAAACATCAGCTCCGTCTCCCGTCTCCAGGGAGCTGCTACAAACGAACGCATGCACCCGGGGGGTAGAAAAAACAAAAAAAAGCTTTATTTGGCTGAGCAGAGGCTCCCTCATCTGGCCCCCCTTTGATGTGGCCCTGAGAATGTTTGATCACATACCTATTTAGCTCCACCACCGGTCTGCTCTCCCCCACCCCCTCTTCACCCCCTCTGCCCTCCTCTCGCCTTCTCCTCCTAACCCACCACACAGCAGCACGACCTGCAGAACAGCGCCATTCAAAGACAAATCACACAACAGAGCTCCTCTGTCAAGCTGCAGACGTGATCCCGGCTTTGCATACATCAAGCTCCTGAGCAACTGTATCGCACTGCCAAAAAGAGCATGGCAACTCAGTCACGATGCAGAGAGATGGCCCTCATACTCCACTAGAGCCCAGTATTGAACCTCAGTACTTTTTGGATACCAACCATGATGTTTCCCTGACAATGAGTATCAAAAACTGTCAAGTACTGAGGGCTGGCATTGAATGTCTGGATGGATACTTGTTTACTTGATCTCTGATCAGAGAGTTCCTGGTTCAAAGCAAAATCTTGCCAATTTAACCCTTTGAACCTGACCTGTCATCAGTTTTCTTGTGCTTCGTTCAGGCACCTTTCACAAGTATTTGACCCCTTTGAATCTGAGCTAATTTTGTTTCCTTTACTCTGAAAAACATGGGGACAAAGGCAATGACCAACTTGGCAAGAAATATACAAACAAATGTAGGAAATGTATGGAAGCCCTAAGCGGACGTGTTTTTTTTTTTTTTTTTTACAAGCCGTTTTCTCGA
>NW_024617535.1:0-3426 GCF_008729295.1 Plectropomus leopardus | reverse complement strand
AGGAGATCTATACTTTAATTTTGTTATTATTGTTCTTATTTTTCTTAAATTTACAAATATATTTGTGTTTAATTTGATTTAACAGATATAGAGCATAATTGTATAATTGTATACATATGTACAATTATGCCCAAATTCCTCTACCCTGCTATGCAAGTAATTGAAATAACAACAATAATAATAATAATCATAATCATAATAATCGTAAGGTCATATTTAAAAAATAAAATCATGTAATTTAGTTTAGATACATTAGAAAATAGTAATTAACATATTTTCCAAAATATTCATATGTGCCTGCTTATTTAAGGGTTTAAAATAGTATCAGCGCATGACCTTACTGTGCTTCATCATCATCTTCTTTGGTCATTTCCGTCTCTCATCAGGCTTTCAACCGAGGTAAGAGAGAGGGCTTCTTTCTGAAAAGTGTCGACAACGCTCCCCTCGCAAAACGCAGGAAGCTGAAGATGACGAGCACAGGTGTGGAGACGCGGTGGAGCTCGTCCTCTTCCTCCTCGTCCTCCTCCACGTCCTCCTCTGCCTCTGCAACAGCATCTAAAACACAGCCAAAGCAAACTGTGACCCCGAAGCAGAGCTAGCCTGAACAGCAGGGGAGAAGAACAGAAGGAAGACGGAGAGGTATGTGCTTAAACTGGAAACACGATGTCCTCCGGTGGTGATAGGGTCACCCAGTTCCAAAAAAGAAACATACTGGCAAACCAAAAGACTGGTTTAGGTTAGTGTTTTCAAGAAGAAATCAAACTGCATGTTTTTACGACAACTTCTGTCAACATGCCATGTTCTCCCCAAACCAAACTGTATTATCTTTGAGCAGATGGAAGAAAAGACGGTAGAAATCTAGTTTGGCATCTTTAAGATGCACAGAAATCTGTGGCCTTGAGAAAAAATATTATTACTCAGTATTCACTTACCATAATATGGTGACAGCGTCATACACTAAAAGTTAAAAAATGAGACATTTACCTGTTTTCACTGTGTGTCAGAAACAGTGCCTGGCTATAATATAGGGATAAAGGGAAAAAGGAGCCATAAATGAGCAGAAGCCATATCTATATATACACAGCAGAGCAGTGAATTTATCAGATGAGCCGTTGTGATTACACAGAAATTTGCACAAAAGCAAATGAAAAGTCCTTCCAGGAATTTGCAGGATTAATCTTTGATTGTATCTAGTGACTTTGTACGGCGCCCCGAAAGTCCCGAAAAAACATCTTGTGGGATCAAATTACTATCTTTGGGCATAAGATAGTAACTTGTTTCCATAAAATAAATAACTTCTACCTACAAGACATTATTATGTTCCCACAAGATGATAATGTCTTCTCTCACTATATTAATTTGCTCCCGCAAGATAAAAATGTATTGCCACAAATTAATGACTTGTACCCACACAATAATAACCTTTTCCCATAAGATATATAATTTAGTTCCCACAAGATAATTATTTGTTCCCACAAATGTATTCTTCGTACTCACAAGATATTAATTTGTTCCCACAAAATTATAGTTTGTTTTCTCAAAATATTGTTTTTTTCCCCACAAGATAGTAATTTGTCCACAAAATAATAATTTGTTCTCTAATAATATTAATTTGTACCTGCAAGATAATTATTTGTTCCCACAAATGTATTCTTTGTACTGACACAATAATGGTTTGCTCCCACAAGATAATAATTATTTTCCACAAGGTAATAATTTGTCTTCACAAATTAGTAACGCGTTCTCTTAAGATAATTTATTCCCAAAAGATGATAATTCTTTCCCACAAGGTATGAATTTGTTCCCATGAGGTGATAATTTGTTCCCAAAAACAACAACTTGTTCCCAAAAGATAATAATTTGTCCCCACAAGATAATAATGTATTCCCATAAGATGATAATTCTTTCCAAAAATTAGTAACCTGTTCCCACAAGGTGATAAGCTGTTCCCAAAAGATAGTAATTTGTTCCCACAAGATAATAACTTGCTCCCAAAAGATAACAACATGTTCCCAGACGATCATAACTTGTTCCCAAAAGATAATAATTTGTTCCCAGATGATAATAACTTGTTCCCAAAAGATAATAATTTGTTCCCAGAAGATAACTTGTGCGCCCAAGATTAAAAAACATCACCTTTTGGGACTTTAGGGGCTCCGTGATTGTAAACTTTGCCACTTATGTAATTTTTGGCAAAAATCTGCCAATCTTTGGCCACGGTGTTGCGCCACGTGTAGGCAGAGAGCAGTTTTGTATAAATTTAGATATTTTTGTTGTTGCACTATTTGCAGAGAATGTAAATAATCAAGAAAAGGCAAATTGCTGGAAGGACTGAGCGCAGAGGGAACTGTTTATGTTCTGTAAAACCTTTGAGAGCAGAGGACGCTGTAGTTTTAGGTGCAGTTCTGCGTCAGTCCGAACTGCTGCGCCTCGAGGACACTACCAACTCTACAGATCCCGTTGAACACAGCGGGGAGCGCATGTCTTGATCGATGGCTCTGATAAAGTATTTTTGGGCAATCAGAGTTTGACGTGAAGTGGTCTCAGTACCAACCAAGTGTCCAACGGTAGCACAGATGAAGACGCGGACGCATTCATGAAAAGGAGCGTGATTTTCTCGTCATACTTGCTGTAAATTACTCGCGTTATTGTGCCGCTCTGACGATTTCCAGCATGCTAATCTGTCGTGATGATGAACTGTAAGAACTTTTTTTCTATATTTTGGTATCTTGGTATCTCACTAATGTCATGCAGAATGTTTTATATGCTTGCGGGCGCAGCTCGAGCACGTAGATCTGGGAGCATTTTGCGTTTATGTCGCCTTTTGTGAACTTTTAAAGGGTATTACAGTTTGTTTTTTTTGTTGCCCTTATAAGACCAGCGCCATATGCGGCTATCACGAATACAATCCGATTTGATACAGTGTTGTTGGCCCTCATCACGCTCAGCTTGTCGTTACCTGGGCTGTAAAGGGTCGCTCAATAATCTTTTTACAGATGTGGTTTTAAAACATTATAGGGCTTTTAAATTGAAATAATGTTACAGAATGAGACACGTAATCATGACTTTAATATGGTTTCTCTGATGAGACCACCCTGAGAGATCTGTATATACTCACCCTTGATTTGAAGCAAAAAAAAGATGTATGTAATGATTTTAAAATTGTTTTAATGGTATTTTAGTCTTCTGATGTATTTTTATTGGACTTTTTTTTTTTTTTTTTACATGTTGCACAGTCAGTTGATCAATTAAACACATTTCAGCTTTAAAGGTGCTTTCACTGATATTTATTACATGTAATTGATTTTAATGCTGTGGTAATGGGATGATGATTAAATTGGCTCTTGTGTACCGGCACTGTGAGTGTGTTTCGTGTGTGTGTGTGTGTGTGTGTGTGTGTGAGAGAGAGAGAGAGAGAGAGCGTGA
>NW_024617534.1:0-4000 GCF_008729295.1 Plectropomus leopardus | reverse complement strand
TATTTATTTTGAACATGGAAAAAGAAGAATTTATACAAATAAGTGGCTGGACAAAAAAAACGTAAAATAATCAATTTCCTTCATCAAATATTGGTAAAACTAATGATCAATTAATCGTTATTTGAAAAAAAAGGTTAAAAACTTTGCTTAAAATTATAGCAAATGTGTTTTTTCCTTAATCAAAGCTCACAGCATTGCATAGCCTATTTTAATGAATTAAATAATACATATTCAATTAAAATATCGACTGATTAATCGATTATCGGTAAATTGTTATCGTCCCTAGTTTACATATTTGAAAAGGAGTGAAAAAAAGTAAAAACCATAAATCAGTGAATTTTAAATAACCAACTTCCTTCCAAAATTAAACATATACTCTGATTAATAAAACATATATGCTTACACCCACATACCCAAAATCAAATATCTACAATTTTACATTATTTACAGGAAAAAAACAGGAACATAAACAGGTAAAAAATAAATATTAAGTAACCAAATAACCCCTGTAAACCCCTTATACCTCATGTTTTTATACTTTATTTTAAACTGCTTGACATTGTTTTAGCTCCACATTAAAACTGTTCCATGTGATCGATGTACAAAAACTTTTTTGTTTGGATGGTACGACACTGTCAGTTTTGAAATTGAACGATTACTCGATTACTGGAAAATTTCAGAATTTTTCCCGTAGTAGACTACTTTCACCGTTATTCCAAAAGATCTGTAAATATGAATAATTTTGGAATAATAATTGGAAAAATAATTTTGTTGGTGAGCTAGTGGGCGCCACCTAATGGTGAGTTTTTGTTCAAAATTTTTAAGAGAGGTGATATTTCATTGTACAATCTTTTTGGACCCTTCATGGAGCAAAATCTTAGAAACATTCAATCATACTGTAATGCAAGACCTGCAGATCGTCAGATGATGTTTTTCTGTCGGCAAACGCGGAATTTAGCATCCCCGTGGTTCCCCCGTCAAAAAGCCTGTGGGATTTTTCCACTGGATTTCGGATTGTTGCAGAAAATAAGCTCTGTGGCAATCACACGTTTATGATACTTTCACATTTTGTACAGCAAGGTAACCTTAACAAATGAACACAACATTCAGGATTTTGAAGCCAAAATGCAAACGTTAGGCTAAATGATGTTCGGTAAGTTTCACGGTGGGGTATTTACTGATGAATTTTATACCGTAGAACAAAACATGAATGTTTCGTAAGCTTGTGATAACCACAGACTTTATTTTGGGTATCTAACAAAACCCATAGTTTTGTTAGGTGCTGAAATGTTAACTATTTCCTAGATTTTAGGACTCATGTTGAGGTGCTCTATAACTGTTGCCGTCAAAATTGCCATACAACTGAACCAAGGCAACAATACTTAAAACAAAAACTGATAACTATAAATTTCACGAGGGTAGAATGTATTGTAGAACTGTTGTTTTAGACTGTAATAGGTAAAGCGCCAAAAAAACTGGCAACTGCACGATGAAAAATTGGGTTTTCACAGATCAAACTGCTGCATCACAGGTACCCAAGGTAGCTGATCTCTGGCCTTGACCAGATTTTTAACTGAAGGATTCTAAAATCCCATCCCAGTTTAGCTTTACAAATTGCTACAATGTTTTTATCAACATCCTCAAATGTGTATTTCACTATTCTTGTTAGGTGCTCAATAAGTGAAGGCATCCGAGCGGATTGCTTACCAGAAGAACCAATGGAGGGTAAAAGTTCAGGACCTTCATGCTCTGGCCTCAATCTGGTCGCTCACCCACGGGCAAAGAGCAAAGTCTGGAAATACTTTGGCTTTGACACAGATGCAGACGGATGTATATTGCACTGGAAACGGATATACTGCCGTGTATGTATGAGTCAAATTGCTTACTCCGGAAACACCTCCAATCTTTCGTACCACCTTGAAAAGAACCACCCTGTAGAGTTCAGCGAGTTTGTGAAGAGCAACACTGATCAGATGCGTGAGGCGTTTGCCACGGCATTCTCCAGGATCAAGACCGAGCCTTTAGGTGTACATGTCCAGCAACAATCCCAGGACACAAACCCGAGGCACAATTTAGACTCTGAAAACAGACGACACAATGATCTGACAGTAGCTGTCATCAACTTCATCTGTGAGGGGTTGTACCCAGTATCTCTAGTTGAAGAACCTACTTTCAAGACCTTAATGAGCACAGTTGATCCTGGGTACTCTCCACCGAGCAAAAGCGACCTGGCAGTTAAAATGCTTCCTCAGATGTACTGCCGTACCCGGGACATGGTCTTTAGTGAGCTTGCTGGGGTGGTGAACTGTGGCGTTACTACAGACCTCTGGCAAAGCCAAACCCAGAATAGGACATACATTTCACTCTCTATGCATTCAGTTAATTACAGTAGTACAACCGGCTTCTCCATGATTAACAAGTGTCTTAAAACTTTTGAGGTGCAAGAGGACAACACAGCCGAGAACATCACCAGAGCTATGTACGAAGCGTTTGTTGAATGGGGTATAACGCATAAAGTCAGCGGTGCCACGACAAATGGTTCAGTGGACATTGTCAAAGCGTGCTCCCTCCTGGAACTGTCAGTGGAAATGCCCTGCCTCGGCCATACCGTCAATCGGGCAATGGATGAAGCCTTCCAGTTGCCGCGGCTCGAAAGCTTTTTGGGATGTTGCCGCAAACTTGTCGATCATTTCAGAGAACCAACGATGTATCTGCTGAGGGATAAACAGAAGCAACATGGTCTCACTCAGTGTGCACTCATCACCGACAGGGGCAGGTCTTGGTTGGCCACATTGGCAATGTTACAGAGACTGAAAGAGCAACAGGCTGCAGTAACTGCAACACTTATCGAGAGTTCCAGCATTCATCATTTTAGTTTTGATGGCCCTGACTGGGCCTTGTTGGAGGGCTTGATTGATGTTCTCCAGCCTTTTAAAGTTGTGGCAAACATGATCAGTTCTTGCAGGTATCCAACCATTAGCATGGTTAGGCCTGTGCTCCATATGCTGTTGAACACCACCCTCAAGGTCAAGGAAGGGGACCTCAAAGAGATCAGCATGACCAAAGAGGTCATCTCAAAGGTCCTATCAAGCACCTATTCACAGAATACCCAGCTTTCCCAAGAAATTTCAATGTTTCTTAACATTGCTACATTCTTGGATCCTCGCTACAAGAAGCTGCCTTTCCTGTCCACTCAGGAGCGCGCCAAAGTTGAGAGTAACATCATAGAGGAGGCAAAAGCAATTCTTGAGAAGCAGATTGCAGAGCGACCATGCCTAGATGACTTCTCCTTTGTATCTGACGAACCGCCTAGCAAAAAGCAGACACCTCTGAGAGAATCTTCAGCCAGCAGTTCAACCCAAGACAACCCTTTGGCTGCCATATTTTGTCAGTCAGATTCAGACCAGAGCCAGGAGGAGCTGCATGCACAGGTGGTCGAGGAGCTAAGCAACTACAAATCACAAAGAGTCCTAGGTCTAAATGAAGACCCTTTACTGTGGTGGTCAAGTCATGCACCCTTGTTCCCCACCCTCCCCAAGGTGCTCCAGAAGTACTGGTGCGTTCCTGCCATGAGTGTACCTTGTCACAGGCTGCTAAGTTCTTCTGGGACTGTCCTGTGTGGGAAAAGGAACTGCATAGCTCCAGCTTTAGTCGATCAGCAGATCTTCTTGTACGAGAATTCACGAAGCTACTATGAGCCTGAACCCTGTGACGATGAGTTGGACAATGTTTGGGAGGGAAACTGTAGTCTGGGCCAGCCGCTTGAATGACTGTGTGCTTAAAATTGCAAAAGCTCTAAGAAGCATTGGAAATAGGCTTGTGTCTAACTCTTTAGTATGGAAATGTATCGGACCTGTTATACCTATGGTTTTGGCCCATGATATGTATAAAAAGAGTTTGGCCTACTTTGTCTCATTCAGTCATTTTAAAATGATTTTCTAAGAATTACTTGCATGAACCAGCGACTTTAGAGATTGTTTATCTTTCCATCCAGCACCGC
>NW_024617533.1:0-1081 GCF_008729295.1 Plectropomus leopardus | reverse complement strand
CGGTACACAACCAGAATATATGCTTTGATGGGAGCAGTGACATTTAGAGCATGATATTCAAATGTTGTGTTGCTGCTCAACGGGCGCAGTGTGGAAAAAGACCAGTTGTCAGGAATGAGCACACCAGCACCGCCTCCTCGTCCAGTGGAGCGAGGGGTGTGGCTTAGCGTAGCGGACTCGGAGAGTGCAGCTGGTGTAGCTGAGTTTTCTGGGCGGATCCATGTCTCAGTCAGGGCTAGGACCTGAATGTCTGAGAGTTTCACCAGTGAACTGATGAATTCTGTCTTGTTAACTGCGGACTGACAGTTCCAAAGACCAAAGGTAACTGAGTGTGGGCTGGGACCACTTTCTGGGAGAGCGGACAGGTTTTGCGGATTGCGTATATGGCAGACTGTGCGTCTTTTCCGGTTGCCAACAATGACCGGGATGCGTGAGAGACACATTCAATCAATCAATCAATCAGATTTATTTATAAAGCACTTTTAAAACGACCAGAGTCGACCAAGGTGCTGTACAAAGACAATAAAAATAAAAATAATAAAAATAATAAAGGACAATAAAATAATAGAACTAAAAACAGCATAAACAATAAAACATAATTAATAAATAGGCTAAAAGTGTATTGCCCGTCGTATCTATGCACATGTGAAGCAACAACCCTACGTGATGTTAAAAGCTAAAGAAAACAGATGGGTTTTAAGAAGGGTTTTAAAATCAGACAGTGAGGAGGCCTGTCTAATGTGCAGCGGGCAGCTCATTCCAAAGTTTTGGAGCCGCAACAGAAAACGCTCGATCCCCTGTGGCTTCAGCCTTGTCTTGGGCACCCTCAGGAGCAGCTGGTCAGCTGACCTGAGAGACCGGCTGGGTGTATAGGGGTGCAGAAGCTCTGAGAGGTATGGTGGGGCAAGACCATTTAAAGATTTAAAAACAAATAAAAGAATCTTAAAATGAATTCTAAAGTGGATGGGCAGCCAGTGAAGTGAAGCTAAAATCGGTGAAATGTGATCAAACTTTCTTGTGCCTGTTAAAAGACATGCAGCGGCATTCTGCACCAACTGGAGACGAGCAATGGAGGACCCAC
>NW_024617532.1:0-1474 GCF_008729295.1 Plectropomus leopardus | reverse complement strand
GCTTCTACTTGCTGTTTAAAGTTGTTTTCAGCTGTTTTTAGGACGGGTCAAATTTTGACATTTTCGCCATACTATAGCCTTGCTTCTTTGGTCAATTTTTCAACATGCTAATTTATGGAGTTTTCGGCAGTTTTTGGAGGTTTTTTCAACACTGTATATTAAAACACGCTTCTACATGCTGTTCTAAGTGGTTTTCAGCTGTTTTTTGGACGGGTCAAATTTTGACATTTTCGCCATACTATAGCCTTGCTTCTTTGGTCATTTTACTCCAACCTGTTAATTTCTAGGGTTTTGGGCCCGTTTTGTTATGAACTGGATATGTTTGGACCCAGGCGCTGACAAAAGACACAGACAAGAATTATGGTGAATCAATAGTGCAATTTATTTACAGTGATTATTGAGCAGGTTGGGGGGAGATGAGTGAAGTCGGACTGTCCTTAGATGGTGATGTGAGGGGGAATGCTCCGTACGATCTCCACGTGAAACAAACGAACCAGTTAAACCAAGGTGAGGATCCCTTCCGTGAGGACTTGAGTGCTCGGATGAGTGTGGGATGCGAGCGGTCAGGCAAGCAGGAAGGCACACAGACGGGTGAACACCACGACGGCTGGAGCAGGAAACAAGGAGCTGCAGCGACTCACTTGGCAGGAGTAATACTCTGGCGACGAATGACTCTGAAGCGAAATCTTTAATACACCACGAGCTCATCAGGAGATTGCCTGCACCTGGCCCAGCCTTTGGGAGGACAAACCACGACCACACTCACACACACACACAGTTTAGGGCACAGAAAGGTATGCACACAGCAAGAAACACACAAAGTGGGAGAGGAAGGGGGGCTACACAGCAGCCGATCAGGAAAGGTTTTGGATGTTTTTTCATTACTGTGTACTAAAACACTCCTCTACATGCGGTTCTAAGTGGTTTGCAGCTGTTTTATGGACGGGTCATATTTTGACATTTTTGCCATACTATAGCCTTGCTTCTTTGGTCACTTTTTCAACATGCTATTTTATAGAGTTTTGGGCTGTTTTTGAAGGTTTTTTCAACACTGTATACTAAAACACGCTTCTACAAGCTGTTTTAAGTTGTTTTCAGCTGTTTTTTGGACGGGTCAAATTTTGACATTTTCGCCATACTATAGCCTTGCTTCTTTGGTCACTTTTTCAACATGCTATTTTATGGAGTTTTCGGCAGTTTTTGGAGGTTTTTTCAACACTGTATACTAATACACACCTCTACATGCTGTTTTAAGTGGTTTTCAACTGTTTTTAGGACGGGTCAAATTTTGACATTTTCGCCATACTATAGCCTTGCTTCTTTGGTCATTTTTTCAACATGCTATTTTATGGGTTTTTGGGCTGTTTTTGGAGTTTTCTTCAACACTGTATACTAAAACACGCTTCTACATGCTGTTCTAAGTGGTTTTCAGCTGTTTTTAGGACATGTCAAATTTTGACATTTTCGCCATACT
>NW_024617531.1:0-1381 GCF_008729295.1 Plectropomus leopardus | reverse complement strand
CATATTTTGACAATTTTGCCATACTATAGCCTTGCCTCTTTGGTCATTTTTTCAACATTCATTTTTATGGTGTTTTTGGCCGTTTTTACCTCATTCTATGCTATGGCGTGTTTTGGCGTGCTATTTTATGCTGTTTTGAGGTGGTTCCAGCTGTTTTTGGGACATGTCATTTTTTGACATTTTTGCAATACTATAGCCTTGCCTCTTCGGTCATTTTTTCAACATTAATTTTTACAGTGTTTTTGGCCGTTTTTGCCTCATTCTATGCTATGGTGTGTTTTAGCGTGCTATTTTATACTGTTTTAGGTGGTTCCAGCTGTTTTTGGGACGTGTCATATTTTGACATTTTGCCATAGTATAGCCTTGCCTTTTCGGTCATTTTTTCGACATGCATTTTAATGTTTTTTTTGGCTGTTTTTGCAGCATACTATGCTATGGCGTGTCTTGGGACGCAATTTTATGCTGTTTTGGGGTGTTTTCAGCTGTTTTTGGAATATATCATTTTTTCACAATTTTGCCATAGTATAGCCTTGCCTTTTTTTTCATTTTTTCAACATTCATTTTTATGGTGTTTTTGGGTTTTTTTGCAACATACTATGCTATGGCGTATCTTTGCACGCTATTTTATACTGTTTTGAGGTGTTTTCAGCTGTTATTGGGACAAGTCACATTTTGACATTTTTTGCCATACTATAGCATTGCCTTTTTAGTCATTTCTTCAACATGCATTTTAATGGTGTTTTTGGCCGTTTTTCCCACATTCTATGCTTTAGCTGTTTTGACATGTTATTTGTTGTTGTTTTTTAGGTGTTTGAGTTCCTGGATTTTCCCCTGGAGGCCATCGAGGAGGTGGTTGAAAGGAGGATGTTGATCAAGGTGACATCTATCATGTACAACATCTCTCACCCCCTTCCTGAGACTGTGTGCGCACCGAGCAGCTCGTGCAGCAGTAGACTGCAGCACCCACAGTGCAAGAGGGAACGCTACTGCAGGTCCTTCATCCTATCAGCTGTCAGACTCTTTAACAACACAACTTAATGTCGCACTGTCATGTATGCTGTATAACTCCATACTTCACTGCCTTGTGCAATACTGTCGGTTACACTGTTCTTTATCTCTTTGCAATATTTATTCCACATTGTATATCACACTGTAGAAATCTTTACTGGAAGGTGAATATACTGTAAAGAGTATTGTAATTGTAATGTATATTTTACATTTTCTATATTGTTATATTAATACATTTTTAAATTTCTGTTTGAACTGCTCTGACAAGTGAATTTCCCGGGTGTGGGATCAATAAAGTTTTATCTTGTCTTACATTATCTTGTAATATCTTATCTTATCTTTTGGGACGTGTCATATTTTGACAATTTTGCCA
>NW_024617530.1:0-1217 GCF_008729295.1 Plectropomus leopardus | reverse complement strand
ATATAAAAAAATATATTTTTAAATAAATAGATAATGATAACTTCAAATGGCTTTTAATTAAGCAACATTACACTCAAGGGTGAGCTTTACCATTATTATTGGCACGACAGTGACGCGGCCGAAGAGTTTCAGCGCAGCTGCGCTGCTTAAGCTGCACTGACCTGTTACAGCAACATCAGCACCTAAATGAAAAAGAAGAGATTCTGCAATACACACTCACTGCTCACGCAGGCAGTGTAACCTGGGCATGAGCCTGCTGCAGGTGACACCAGACAATCTAAAAATACATGGTAACTACAATTACTTCATGTATCTAAGAACCAGTCAAATTGCAGAACAGATTACAGCCATGTCTGTCCAGAATCACATGCAACCATGACAGTCAACAATGTTCCCGCAGAGAAACTCCATATTACAAAACCTGAATGCTTCACACACGTCTTCAACCCGGAAGCACAGAAGATCTCTACAATCAGCACAGTTTCAAAGTGAACACCCAAGATTAGTGTCACCAATTCAGCATCTGACCTCGTGCATGAATTCTTTAGTTACGACCAAATACATGTTTTGAGGGGTCATAATGACCTTGACTTTTGACTACCAAAATCAGTTCATTGTTTTGTCAAAGTGGACGCTTAAGAAACAAAAATCAAGAGATTCCTTCAAGGTTTTCTTGAGATATTGCATTCACAAGAATGAGACGGCCGGACAACCTGAAAACATAAAGCCTCCGGCCACGGCTATCCCTGGTGCGGAGGCATAAAAAACAAATCAATACACCTGTAAAAAACACTGCTTCTTATTAAACTGAAGCACCTGTACAGGAGAAAAACAAGAGGAAGTTGTTTTTTTTGTTCTTGTTTTTTTTCACAGCCTTTATCCTAAAGCAAAGCAGGCATTTTCCCCGAGCCCTCTCTGTTGAATTAACACATTAAGATTATTCAGTCCAAGTCTAACTCAGCCATCGATTCAGGCGGAGAAAGAGCCTTGGGTCGATTTTAAAATGCTGATCAGCTGTGTGTTCGAGTTAAGATGTACAGTGGAAATAAGTCAGGAAGGGGGGAGACGGAAGGAGACTGAGAAGGAAGCAGAGAGACAGGGAAGGGGTGTGTATGTGTGTGTGTGTGTGTGTGTGTGTGTGTGTGAGAGAGAGAGAGAGGGAGAGAGGACGGTGAAGCATCTGAGAAAGAGACAGAGACAAGGAGACAGCTCCCAGC
>NW_024617529.1:0-3705 GCF_008729295.1 Plectropomus leopardus | reverse complement strand
TATTGTTGTTATTATTAAATTATTTATTTATTTATTTTTACTTTTTTTTTTTCTTATTTACCTCACTTTTCTTTTGCTATATTTTACTTAATCACATATACATGTAGGTGTCTTCTTCAGTAGACTTCTGTCTATTTCTTTTGTCATTTTTTGGAGCAAACAAGTAATCTGTAAAAGCATTAATACTGCTGTTTGTGGTGTTTGAGGGAAAAATAAAATCAGAATTGAAAAAAACGATCTACTAAAACTGGCCATAATCAGCTTCACAGGTGTCATTTGTTTTTGTTTTATTGTCTCGTTCGAATATTTATTACACCCTCTTATAGGGAGATGTGATGTGATCAGGACTGTCGTGAGCCGTGGATTTGACAGTAATCCCTCCTCCTGTTTTCTCCCTTTTTGCATCTATGACTTGCATTATTCAGTTTCTCGGTAAATACTGTGTTATTTGCTTTTCGAGGTATTTACAGTGATGCTGATCCATGCTTATCTTCTCTCCCCAAACTAGGCCACAATTGGAATTGACTTCCTGTCGAAAACCATGTACTTGGAAGATCGAACGGTAAGAGGCTCAGTTACAGCTGTGTAATGTCATGACAGAGGTGTTAAGTGTTTGTAACGTGTCAGCAGTTCAGTAACTCCTTCTTCCTGAGAGAAACATGCACATGCATGCAATAATGCATGTGTTGAAATTAGAGATGCACTGATTGAGATGTATTTTTCAATTGTATGTTCGTATAAAAACTTTGGTAAATAACTTGTAATTATTTTTCCAAAACTTCTCCCAGTTACAGGATTTTCTCTACCTCAAACAAATCTCAAAATAAAATCTGCTCCAGGTCACTGGGCAGAGCTTCTTCTGTACAAATAAAATCCAAAATGAACTGATTCATATACCACTTTATCTAACATGTTTTATTTTCTAAAAAAAATTAAATAACAGGTGCAACAGAATTATACACACTCAAATGAATTATTAACGTATCCGCGACGAGGAATCCGAGAAAATGTTATTATATTCTGTGTATGAAGATCCATTATAGTCAAGTATATATGATTTATATAAAACAACACACTTATTTTTCTATTAATTTATGCAAAACTATTTATGATTCAGTAGGGGCACATCGGTTTCAGCTGATATTCGCCCTGCTGACTGCCATCAGCGTATCGTCAAATCAAATGACGTTGAGATCTTCCACATGACACCTTTGGGAACTGTATTTTATTAAATGTTATTGTAACAGTAGTTTATTCAACTTTGTTAAATGACAGTAGCTACTTTATTTAACTTTATTGTAACTGTAGTTCATTAAATAAGGTTTTTATTTAAGTAGTTTACATCAGTTTAAAGGACATGTAAAAATATGGTGATATATATTGTGTATCGTGTATTGTGATACAGCCTTAAAATATCACAATATTTTAAATATTTATTTAAAGCCATACCGCCCAGCCTGAAACGAGGGGCATAACAAAGCATAGAAATTGGACAATTTGGGAATGAGATGAGTTGCAATGCCTGTGGCAGTAGCTGGTTACTGTATGTAGGGTGTCCATGGAGTCTTATAAAGTCTAAAATCCCACAAACTCCATTTTAGGCCTTAAATTGTCTATTTTAAGTCCTAAATACCCCGTACGTCACTTTTATAAAGTTACAAAGTTCAGTCTCACTTTTATTTTAAGAAAAGTTTTGATTACGCTGTAACAAAACTACAAGACGGAACAACCATGGAAGCAATAATCATCAACGTTAACTGCAGCTGATGATTTTTCTGGGTCTCCTTTACATTTTGCCAGTATGGTTGTGAAATTGTTCTTAAATTGCATTCATGGTGGTCTTAAAAAAGTCTTAAATTTAACTTGTTGAAACCTACAGATACCCTGTGTATGTGCTGCTGTGCAGCTAAACAATGTGCATGCATGCAAACCTGACCAGAACAGAAGCGACCGGTCACCAGTTATAGCCAATAAAGCTGAAAATATACAATATCGGTTGCCGGCTGATCAATCGGTGCATCTCTTGCTGTAATCTTGCTCAGCGGGACTGATGAACAGCATGTTTTCTGTTTAGCTTTTTATATATGGAAATTAATACCTTTCTGCATGTTGTGAGTGAGTGCCTGAGTGTGATTCTTGTACCCTCAGATACATGTCTTACAGCACATGTTTGTGGGTTTTGTGTGTGTGTGTGTGTGTGTGTGTGTGTGTGTGTGTGTGTGTGTGTGTGTGTGTGTGTGTGTGTGTGTGTGTGTGTGTGTGTGTGTGTGTGTGTGTGTGTGTGGAGGGAGCCTACTGTTTCCAGGCTCTCTGACTATCTGAATAATCTCAGCCTCCTCAGCTTTCCCTCTCTGAACCCCAGGTGAGGTTGCAGCTCTGGGACACAGCGGGACAGGAGCGCTTCAGGAGCCTCATTCCCAGCTATATCCGGGACTCCACTGTGGCTGTGGTGGTCTACGACATTACAAGTCAGTGCCCCTCATGAAACATTTGAATATCACACTCACAATTGCGAAGAGTGCCTTTTTCCACGACAAACAGTCGAATTATTCCCTCTCAGATCTGTCACTGGCTTCTATATAATCATTTAAAAACAGCAAAGTGCACTCACTGTAACACAGCTGCCCTGAGAGGGTAATTTTATTCCTGATTTTATGGAAAAATATGGGTTACCATCCTCCAAAACCGTGCTCTCTTTTTCACCCCAAAGACTTAGAGTCTGTCTCATCAAATTCCCCGTGAAAGAATACAATACGACTCTGAGTCTGCATGTCAGCAGGCCTGCATACTCAATGAACGCTGCAAGGTCAAAGGCATTTATTAAGAGCTTTAACATACTACAGAGCTGGGCATGTACAGTGGATTTATTGTGTAATTCCAGTACTGTGTGCATCATACAGTATCATCTATCAGGTAATATATTAAGATCATGAAATGTAAGATATTTTTAATATGATCCACCACATGGGATTTTTCTCTGTATCTCTGTCTTGCATCAATAATTAGTAGTACCATGTAAGGCAAACTGTGGGAGATTCGTTTTGTATCACTAGATTTCCATTTTATTTCCTGCCAGCTGTTATAAATAACAAAGCATGTCACTGTTTAAAAAATCCAGATGAAATGTTAATGGTTTTGTTTAGAACGGAAACAGCAGGAGAGGTGTCAGCATATTGAATGTTGGTGCAATTGAACAAACAGCATCTCTAATTTGACTCTGCTTCGTTTTTTTTCTTCTTCTGTACAGATGTTAACTCATTCCAGCAGACGTCAAAATGGATTGAAGATGTGAGAACAGAGAGAGGAAGTGATGTCATCATCATGCTTGTCGGCAACAAAACAGACCTGGCAGATAAGAGGTATGTGTTTACTACTGAACATGAGATGGAGGACAAACAGTGGCAAAACTATCAGTTAAAGAAAAAAAATCCATAAATACAGCAATAAAAAAATGAATCATAAATAAATATATGTGGAAATAAATGTTATAATGTATAAAAAAGCATGTAAAGATATAATAATAATATCTTTACATGCTTTTTTATACATTATAACATTTATTTCCACATATATTTATTTATGATTCATTTTTTTATTGCTGTATTTATGGATTTTTTTTCTTTAACTGATAGTTTTGCCACTGTTTGTCCTCCATCTCATGTTCAGTAGTAAACACATACCTCTTATCTGCCAGGTCTGTTTTGT
>NW_024617528.1:0-1468 GCF_008729295.1 Plectropomus leopardus | reverse complement strand
ACTGTTGTTATTTACTTTGTTTACTGAAAGATAAACACATCAAACAGAGGCACAGATATACCGACAGAGATAAACAGGAAGTGTTAGTGCTGCAGCGAGCGCAGGACGAGTTAGTGTCCAAACAGAAGCATCGTTTAACCCTTTCAGAGCCGCGTCTTTCAAAAACACCAATAAAGGCTGTGAGCAAAGTACGAGGAAATTACCCAGAAAACCCTGCACACTATGAAAGAGTTAAAAATAAATAACTAGATAAAGGAAATTACCTTGAAAACTGCCTATAAATTAAAATAATTCAGCAAAAAAAATATTTTTTTCTTTGTCTTTTTGTTATTGCATTTTGTTGTTTTGTTTTTGTCTTTGATCTTCAGCACAATTTTATATATCGATATCTATATATACAATAAAATATCTAAAACAAATACAGAAATATTTAAAACAGATTTTTTCTATATTTCAGTTTTTATTTTATTGTATATCTTATAAAAGTGATGACAATCCAGGTTTGAAAGGGTTAACAAAGAAAGTCAAGTTTTTTAAAGTTTTGTAATTAAAATCTAAATTCTGTATTTTTCACTCTGGATGCTGTTTTTTCACATTCGTGTCAAAGTTTGATCGTTCGGAATAAAACGTCTGAATATCTTTTATTTAAGGCCTTTACCCCAAAAACCCAAAAACCCCAAAACCCCCAAAACCCAAAAACCCCAAAAACCTTAAAACCCCAAAACCCCCAAAACCCAAAAAACCCAAAAACCTTAAAACCCTAAAACCCCCAAAAACCCAGAGACTTTTCTTTCTATTTTTTTTAACTTGTAAATTTAGTGTTTTTGCTTTGTCACTTTACTCTCTAACACCTCCACGTCTCAGGGAAAATACTGCAGTTTTTACTCCACTTTTTATCTGATATTTTCCAGTTACTTTTTATATTAAGAAGAAATACATACAGATACGATTTTTGGCGCTTTGAGCGTCATCGAGTTCCATTAAATAGGAGAGAAGACGGACGGATCTCTCTGCAGCGAACATCGAAACTATCCGGACGGATAAACAGCTCGACAGGTGAGCGGAGGAGAGCTGAGATTTTGGGTGAACTGTCCCTTTAAGAGGAGGCCGCGAGAGCTGCATCACTGATGGAAATCAATGACGTCTCTTCGTGTCCTCCTCAGATGACGTCACCGCACAGTCTTACACGTCAGAGCGAGACATGGGGACGTGCCCGCGGAGAGCAGAGACGTCCCGCAGAGAGCGGACACGTCCCGCAGAGAGCGGACACGTCCCACAGCTTCACAAACGTCTCCTCTGACGGCAGTGTGGCGAGCTGACGGGAGGTTTGGGACACGGAGACGAGTGAATGTAAACAGAGTGAATGACTCACCCAGTGCAGCTTCACACACTGCTGGCCTACTTTCTCTGTGTGTGAGTGTGTGTGTGTGTGTGTGTGAGTGTGTGTGTGTGAGTGTGTGTGTGTGTG
>NW_024617527.1:0-3277 GCF_008729295.1 Plectropomus leopardus | reverse complement strand
GATTACATGATTTTATCATATATATATATGATAAAATCATGTAATCATATCTGATTCCTAAATGTATACCACTAGAAAAAAAGATGACAGTCAAATTTGGTTTAGACAGATTACTTATCATAATCTGATAACAATGTTTCTTAAGCCTTATCTGCCTTTAATTATATAGATTTAGGCCTCATTGTGCACAATACAATGACCCAATGAATACCATGAAAAGACATCATGGAGGCTGGCAGACAGACGAACATGAGAGCGGCGGGGACCGGTTGCTAGGAAGCAAATATGGCCTCATCAATGCATCAGTGGTTCCTCTAACAACATAATCTTTATGAAAAACAAATTGGCCGATTGCATTCATCTGTAGATGTCAAAGAAAACATGCAGGCCTCCTGAATAAACCACCCAAAGCATGACTTGACTGGCTGGAAAGACAAAACCTTCGTCATCTGATCACAGAGAGACAAAGAAAATACCTTCTGTCGACGCACGCTTGTTTCCCAACAACAACATCCTGCTCTTCAGACGAGTTAATGGGCACATTAAGGCTGGCTGATAATTCATTGTTTATGGACTTCCAGCTGAATCATACCGTCTAAATCGCACTGTAATGATATCAATATACAAATTCTGTTGTCCAAATTCAAGATTCGGAACAAGCTGAAACTTAAAAACTAACAAAATTAGCACTTTAACTTTAAATCTGCTTGATTTGTAGAGTCATAATTCACATAATCGGGTTACATTTTTTAAAGAATTATCCTCCATATTTGCTTATTCACTTTCTTGCTGAGAGTCTGATGACGAAATGACCTCCGTCAGCTCAGCTTAGCACAAAGACTGCAAACAAGGGAAAACAGGTAGCCCCTCTGAAGCTCACTAATTAACTCTTTACATCTTGTTTGTTTTATCTGTACAAAAAGTAAAGAGTGAGAACGACCTGTTGGGGTTTTTACAGGGGGTCATGTGACTTCCTGAGTCTTGTCATCCTTGTGAGGTTGCCCGGCAGCCAGCAGAAACTCTAATTAGTTAGCTTTCTGTTTGTCGGCGTGCAGGTTTTCTCGGGTTGGACAGAGCCAGGCTAACTGTTCACCCCTGCTTCCAGTCTTTGTGCTAAGCTAAGCTAACCAGCAGCTGGCTTTATGATTATTTTTAATGTGCAAATATGAGGGTGGTATTAACATCTTACTGTCTAAGTGCATTTCCTCAGATGCTGACCTGCTCCTTTAAAAAAGATTTGTATTTTTGACAAAAGGGATTGACAAAGGTAAAAAAAAGCCCAGATAATTAAGATATTCTGACATTTAGTATCTGTGAGGGTCAAGTTTTAAAGTGCTGGCTTCTACTTTTAATGTAATACAACAAATTGCATTTATTATTGAGAACAACCCTGTCTGGTAAATACCCACAATCCTAAAACCCCACACCCTTATCCTTATTATATATAACAATCTATTATAATCTCCATTTTTAATTTCATCCTTAGCTTTTTTAAAACAATATACATCAATGACTACAGTATTTACATACTAAATCTGGCTGATATGAAGAAAATCAAATATTATTATTTTCACTCATTCAAAAACACTTGCCCCGTGCACAACGCCGATTGTCTGTATCTGCATTTTATTTTAAAGATTGTTAATAAAATTTATTAATAAAGAAGTGTGTGCATTACACTCAAACAACACCAGGTAAGGCAGTCTGCAATACATGCAAAGAAAGTGTCAATAAGAACTTTTACTTTGTAAAACCTCAGGGAGCTATGTGTATTTATTCATTTTTTAATTTAAATTTTCACTGAACTTCATAAATGAAAAGTTGCAGAGAACTTGGTGAATATGATGTTGAAAGTTTCAGTTTTGATTAAACATTTCTTAAATGCATTTAAATAAAGTTTTGTGTTGGAGTTTGTTGTATCCCAAAATCTAAATTGACAGAAATATTTTCATTTTTTATTGTAAATCAATATCAGTTACAAATATTGGTTATCAGTCTCATAGTATTAGTAGTGCTAATAATCAGTATCGCTATCAGCCCTGAAAAACCAATATTGGCTGACCCTAGATCAGAATATCACATCACTTTACGGTGATGCAGCCTTTCAAACTCAAATCATCATCCTCGTTAATCATGATAAAAAACTGAATTTAAAAGTAGGATTCCCTGTGACGAGTAAACTGACTTCTGTGTGTAAAATCAGCCGAGTGCAGTGCTGCTATTATTTTGTTTTGATGATTTTAATCAAATCATGCAGCTGTGCCCCACATGGATGACTGAGGTACCTGAGTCTGCGTGAAGATCTGAGCCTTCTGACACTCCTCCAGGCTCGGGGCGAAGCTGGCCATGACGTGCTCCTCTGTACCGATCATCTGCACTATCTCCTGGTCACTCTCTACTCCCATACCCTGTGTGAAAGAGGATGTGACATGAGCATTAATCATTTAATATTTCATTTCTGAAACCACATAAGGAGCTGAAAGATGAGGTGAAATGCACACAGAGGAGATACTGTGGAACCAGAGGTGAGCCAGGAGGAGGCATGAGGAGGGGAGAGGTGTGTGTGTGTGTGTACAGAGAGGTGAACTGGGAGTCATAAGGTTGTCTGACATTTGCTTATGGAAATGTGAAGCTGTGGGAACTGATCCGTCCGTGCCACACTGGATCAGAGGTTTTTTCTGCAGCCAAACACGGAGAGGGACGGGGAAGAAGTCACCCAGGATATACAAGTGCACAGCAAACAGAGCGAGCGTGCAAACTGTGTCCTGCGGATAATCACTTCAGCTCCAAACACTCGACGCTCTCACAAGTTGACACGTTTGGAGAGATTTGTCCTCAGAGGGGCGAGAAGTTAATGATGCCAGCTGGCTAGCTGACATTTTCATTGAGCGCAAGGAGCGACACATAAAAATGAATCTGATGATGAATTACTGACACTACTGACTTCAAAGGAACTTGCAACAAAATATATAAGTAAACACGTAATATTTATGAACAGTATCTACAGCTATCAGACACTTAGTTTGAATTTTGAATTTTTTTTGAGAATTTTTTTTCAACCAAATTTAGACATATTTTTGGACAAATCATGATTTTCTTATTCAAGCACTGCAAGGGTAATAACATATATATGAGGTCCCACTCAGAGGTAGGTGTTATATAGCAATACAATGATTAGAGTGATTAGAGTGAGTTAGGTTTATCTACATTTTGCCGACAGATAATTGTAAGTATAAAGAAAAAATACAGTATTAGGTTAAGTGGTAAGTTTAACTAT
>NW_024617526.1:0-2913 GCF_008729295.1 Plectropomus leopardus | reverse complement strand
ATTATTATTATGTGGTTAAGGATAATAACTGGATTGGCCTCTTTGCTTCATTCCCGTCATGCTGGCCCAGTTGCACCTCTTCATGACCTTCAGATGCTTGCATGAGTTGAACCATAAAATAAATTGCATTGCTAATAAATAAAGCTTGACAGTCATTGCCTTTTCAGTGAGTATATGTTTTCACTGCAGTCCCACTGCATGAGACATTATCTAATTAGAGATCAATAAAGAGATTTGTTTCACAGCGTGTTCATCTGATCCACAAAAGTCTCATTATTCAGCATGAAGAGTCAAAATGGAACAAGTTCAAAAACAGTGTGACGAACAGGGCACTTTGCAGAGGTGTTGAAAGATGAGTTAGTAGTGAGTGGTGGTGGAGGTGGTGTCATGCAGATGCCTGTCCCCATCGATGCATTGGAAAAGTGACATCAACATCAACAGGGAAAATGGCTCATTGATGACCAGGGGAGGGCTACGCCGTATATAAAGGAGAGAACCTTCCTCGCACCAAAGACTGATCAACAAGTTTGACTTCTTTGCCGCACTGATACAGTACAATCTCAACCAAATCTGCCATACTTTTTCCTGGATTTAAGGACAGAAAATCTGGTAAGAATGGCATGACAGTGGATCAGTAATGAATATATCATAGTACAATTAGATATGATTAAATAAAACACATCAAGTGTGTGTTGGGTGGCAATGAAATTTTCTCTAATTTTTTCTAACTACTATTTTACTCAGTTTGTTTCAGTTGCTCAACATGTTTTCATTGAGGTACTTGGAAACATTAGTTCTGGTACTTTTCCTCGCTTGTTTACACACTGAGGCTAAACCACTGAGGTAAGTACTGTCTTTAAATTGTTTTTAAAGGCATGAAATAACATTACATAATCATCACTTTTACTTTGCTGTGAAAATAACTAATTGACAATGAATAATTACAACAAGTAATTCATCATGGTGTCTTCTATTTTTACAGAAAGAGAAGCATCAGTGAAGTGCAGCTTATGCACAACGTTCGAGAACACAAACAAGTGGGAGACAGACAGGACTGGCTTCAGGAAAAGTTAAAGGACATTATTGTTGCCAGCGTCAAACCACAATATGAGCAATCAAGGGATATAAAAAATATGTTCCTAAAAGATATTCTTGGATCAAACACGCAGAAAAGTTGAATATAACCTATTTGCTAACTATTTTCTCACTAAACAGAAAACCTATTCACCTGCCCATGAGGATCTGACCATGGAAAATGTTTTTTCTAATTGTTATTGATTTTTATTTGTGTTTTTACTTTTTTTGTTAATTTTATTTATGTTTCTTTTGTTATTTAATTTTATTTATTTATTGAAAGTATGCTAATATCTAAATTATAATTATTTGTATTAATTTGTTTACATTCTTTTGCAATGCCTAGCAAGTATTAAAGTCAACATTTCAGGCCATAATGTTGAAGAAAAAATCTTCATATACGTGTTTTAAAAAAGTTAATTACCTTAAACTCCTGTTCTGACAACAGATGTCAGAATTAACTATTTGAAATAAATGTACTTTACCGTGTATTGTAATGTGAAAATAAGGACCAACTACTGTAAACAGCTAGTCTTACATGTATGTATGTATGTATGTATGTATGTATGTATGTATGTATGTATGTACGTACTGTATGTAATGTTTCACTTGTACATTATGCATCCTCTCGTGTAATTACTTTTAGGGACTGGAATAATTAGTTTGTGTTTTTCTCTTCATTGTTAACAGTCTTTTTTGCTGGTACTTTGCTGGAGTCCGGTTATCAGCGTCCACTCTGCTACAAATAAATTTCACTAAATTCTTTCAGTAAAACCTCCTCTAAAAAATAATTTCTGAACTCCTCCACCTCACTATTATATGATTTACATTAAAAAATCTCATTGTTATTTACCCCCAAACCTATAAGCTGTTACATATTTGTTTCCCTGTGTCCATTTATAAGTTGAAACCTACAAACCTCAACAGATATGCTTATTGAGTCTAAAATGTCTGGATTATTTCCAATATTTTTGCATTGCATTACATAATTCTAGAGCAGCATATTACATTTCATATCTGAATTAATGCATTTAATAATTTCCACAAGGTAGCCTGATAAAATAATCTGAAGTTCTCCTTATTTTTTATTTAATCTAATTAAATTTCATTCCAATTTACAAATTATTATACCAATTCATCTGTAAGAAAAAGAAAACTATTTTCTTGTAATGCGTGATAAAACAGCTAATGTCTGATGATGTAAAAGTTGAAACAAATCACTTTTCTATCCAATAAGTACCAATTACTGGATGAATTAATGGTCTTTAAATTGTAGAATATTATATTGCTTTAATTCTCACAGATGATTATGTAGCTTCAGACCAATTGTTTGATTCCAATCTCACCAACTTCCATTATCAAAGTTTCCCATTTACACACATGGGCCGACATTCAGAACTGTGTCTCATCTTACAAGGACCTTTTGATACTGATACTGAACTTTTATCTATTATTCTCCATCTGTAGCCCCTTCACAATATTTAGGAATGTCCTCTTGAAAGGTTTCTTCTATTTCATAAACTGAGATCTGAGTTGGGCACATCGACATTGTGAATGTATCATAGTATGATACTGGGCTTAAGTCTTACAAGTAAGCCAGATATTCTATCATTTCTGAATCACCTTATCTCTGTGACTATAGCATGACTCTAGTCTGAAACCATACTCCAAAGTACTTGATAAAATGATCAGCACTTTCTGTTTTTTTCCAAGTTAATTTGTCTTTTATTTTTTTTCTATAAAGGCCTTTAATATACATATTTTATATATGTGTGTGTGTGTGTGTGTGTGTGTGTGTGTGTTAAGATGTCAGAGTAGGATACTTAAAATCCTGAACTC
>NW_024617525.1:0-1270 GCF_008729295.1 Plectropomus leopardus | reverse complement strand
CTGAGACAGGTCCACACATATCCCCTGAGAAAGGTCCCTCATGTCCCCTGTCACCTCATGTCCCCTGAGACAGGTCCACACATGTCCCCTGAGAAAGGTCCCTCATGTCCCCTGTCACCTCATGTCCCCTTGGACAGATCCACACATGTTCCCTGAGACAGATCCCCTCATGTCAATGGGGACAGGTCCATTTTGTCCCCTGTCATCACATGTCCCCTGAGACAGTTCACCTCATGTGTCCCATGTGTCTCTGCAGGGTCATCATGTCCGTCAATGACAAGTGGCACTATTGTCACAACTCGGAGGTGCTGGTCGGCTCCCGCGCCATGAGGGACCGCCACCTGAGGCTGCTGGGATACATCATCCTGCAGGTGAGCGCTGCACACACACAGACACCTGGAAATGTCTTGGAATTCACAAATAGTGATTTTGGAAAAGTCTCAAAGTTTCGCAAACCTGTGTAGTAACATGATGTGTTCATGGACCGTTGGAAATGTGAAAATCCAACAATGTCTGTTTCTACAGTTTCTGGTCCAAAAATGCCTTTTTAAAAAAGAAAATAAATCACCAAAAATGTACTAAAGTAGAAAAAATGCTAAATTGCAAAACATTTTAAAGAAAAATATCTCCAAAATTAAAGAAAAAAATATGAATATATATGTGTCCATATATATGTACAGTATATATCTATATATGTAATAAATTGCATTTTAAAATACGCTAAACTTTTTTCTTAAAAATTGCCTAAAACTTATAAAGTAAAAAAAAAGCCAAAAATGTTCAAAAGGGAAATAAACAGCATGTTAAATCACCACAAAGAGAAGAACAATTAAAATAAAAACAATTCATTGTCAAATTGTATTTTTTTTTTAAAAAAGAGAAATTGTCATTTTTAATTTAAATGGTCAAAATTATCCCAAAATATAAAATCAACAAAAAAATCACCAAAATGTTTCAAAGAAAATGTATTGCAGAAAAAAAAGTTTTTAAAGAAAAAAAATGGCCCAAAGTTTTTAAAGACAGCCACTGAAGGCCACAGACTCACACACACACACACACCTCATACACACACACACACACACACACACACACACACACAAAGTTCTCACTTCACGTGTACTTTCTTCCTGAACGACCAAACTTCATCATCGTGTGTGTGTGTGAGAGTGAGTGTGTGTGAGTGAGGGGTTAACTGACCACCATCAACTCAGCTCTGCAGCGTGTGGCGTGTCCCTGTGGCGTGTCCCTGTGGCGTGTCCCTGTGGCGTGT
>NW_024617524.1:0-4604 GCF_008729295.1 Plectropomus leopardus | reverse complement strand
CACACACACACACACACACACACACGCACACACAAGCACACGCACACAAGCACACGCACACACACAGAGACGTGGACTCTGCGGTGCTGAAAAGGTAAAATTAGTGTGAAAATGTGACTCATTTCCATCAGCTGATCAAACTACAACTAACAGCAAGGTCACGTCTTTTTTCTTTTAAATTAAAGGAAAAGTTCCACTTTTTCTTGTCCTCTCAGACATCAGAGACTGTCCAAACGTCAGTCGGATGTGTGAGAGGACTCCTCTGCGTGTCTGAGTGTGTCGTTGATGAGTTCAGGTTGTAGAAAGTCGTCTTGACAAACAGATTTATTTAGTTTTATGCACGGAGAACAAAAACCAGTGTGATGGTTCAACCAGACTGACAAGATACAAAGATCCGAAGAAATCAGCAGTCGTTGGTTAAAGAAACTGTGCAGATTTAAACAGGCTCCAATAACGTCTCAAACAAGCTGGATTCACTTCAGCAAAGCTCTTCTTCAAACTCCACAACAGACACAGGAGGTTAGTCTACGGCAGTGATACTCAACTCACGGCCCCCCTATAGGGCCCCTGGTGGCCCCCCAACCATTTTCTAATTCACAGTAAAAATAAAATAATTCACACTGGGAATTGTTTTTGTACTTTTAGTATCCATGAGGTACGTAAAACAACATCAAAATAGAGCCTGTTGACCTAAAATCCTAAAAACATCCTAAAATCTTAAAAGATCCTAAAGTCCAAGAAATGTCCTAAAATACTACAAATTACCTAAAATCATAGAAGCTTACTAAAATTGTAGCAATGTCCTTATATCTAAGAAACATCCTAAAACAAAAAACAAACAAGGCATTAAAACATGTTTCTGAAACAAATGTAGGCTCACCATGATGCCAGCTCTCATGCTGCATCATGTTAGTTGTACTATTTGTGTAGTTAAACACCCTTTGACAATATTTGCAGACAGTTTTTTTCTGTTATCTTCTCATCTTTACTTCTGACTTCAGGAAGCTCAAATGCCGCCACACTTTGATTTGAAATTTTGACTCTTTAGCTTAAATCCGCTAACATCTGACTTTTTAATGCACTGGGAATATGTACAATCAGCATTCACAACCAGGTCAAATGACTCTGCAGTAGTCACGAATATTCATCACCTCTGGCTGCGATCGGCATTGATGGAAACAAAACAACCAGATCGACACACTAATTTTAGCCCCTTTACCTGCGAGATGCAGTGACACACTGACACAAGTTACCGTCCGTCTGTATCTAAGCAGCTCAAACTCTGATCCAAACACATCTGCACCGAGTCTGAAAAACACACTGAACCAGTGAGAGAGATATTCATAGAGAAGTAACCACTGTAAAGCTTTCACTGACCTCTGTACATGCTGTTTTCTACCATTTACCCATGATGTAAAACAACATACTCGTCTGCTGCAGAGCTGTGTACACAGTTCTGCTCCACTGACAATGGACAATGTAAAAGGTCGCCTATTTTCAGTGGGTTTATCCGTGTAACAGTAAACCCTGTAAATGCACTTGTTGCTGCTGCTCTGCTGGACATGCAGTGTGTGTTACTGGAGGTTACTTTGGGACTTGTGCTCTGCAGGTGCTCTAGACTGTAGTATATAATGCATGACTCTTAGTCTAAGGTGATCAAATAATATTGCTCTTTCCTGCCCTCTTTTACGCCAAATTTAGATTCAGATTCAAATTCAGACTGCGTGTTAAAACTTCTGCTTCCTGTTTTGCTCCATGTAAAATAAAAATCAGACTTTAAGGTGAGTGCTCCCAGGGTCTCCTCTGCTCTGCTGCGAGTTTCTGTCAGTCGTCCTCCAGCTAGCTCATTAATGTCGTGTTTCTGTCAGACTCGGGGGAGCAGTCCGACCCTCCTCGGAGAGTCTGGCTAATGAACTGGACCTCACACAGACCACAAACACAGAGCCCAGCCGCCGTCAGTCCGCCACGATCCGCTGGTTTCACAGAGGCCAGATTCACCTCTGCTCGCCTCCTCACAATCAGACTGACCAGAGGAGATAAACTCAGATACAACAGGCCGACGAGGAACAGCTCTGATCATCTGCAAGTCCCACACAAGTAACCAGAGTCCAACGTTTTTATCTTGAGATTTCATATTGTGATCAGCTGCCAAGAACCCAAAAACATGCATCCAAACCTATGACCTGTTAGATTTCTGTTCATTAACCCTGTGAAACGCATGCAAATTGGTTTGACAACCACGAAATTAACAAAAAATTTGCTTAAAAAAATGAAAAGAAAATTACCTAAAAACAAGCAAAAAAAATAAAATAAATAACATTATAAAAGTCCTGCAAATACAAATAATTAACTAACTTACTTACTTACTAAATAAATATTATTTGTTAATTTATTTATTTATGTGACATTTAAAATACCACCTCGTGAGCGTAAAAACTATTCTGGAATAAATGCGGGGGTTATTTCCATTAGGCGTTTTTTACATTCACAATTTCAATTAGCACAGTTTGAAGGTGAATGGAAACCCGCCTAATAACTGGGCCGGGGCTGGACTCGCTGTTACGCAGCGGACTCACAGTGACTGAATCATCTGTCCTCCACACTAAACAATATATGATGTCGAGTTAGATCAGCGTAAACTAGCTGGTTAATGTGAGAGAAAGATGGCGGTTTAGAGAAAAGCGAGAAACTGAAAAGAAGCAGTGACCTCTGACACTTTACTGACCCTCTGATTCACCTCCCCGACAGATTAAATATCACAACAATCCGAATCTGCAACACCACAACAAGAGGTTACCTGTCAGGTAAATATAAACACAAACAACCAATGCAGTCAGCACACCGGGACTGCACCAAACACATTTGTACCCAAAAATTTTGAATAAAAAAACACTTTTTTCCTCTTCTCGGATACAACGTTACAGCCACACATGTGGTCTCATCCATGAAATGTTAGTAAATCTGAAACCAACACTGAATTTTTCACTAACACTGCCGTCACTCTGATTTGATGCTGGGCAGGTGTGTTTGTACATGAATGCCAATCAAACGGAAACTGACGGTCCGCTGATCAGCAAACATCCTCACCCATGAAGAGCCAGTCAGCGCCATATAGGGAGGTGATAATTACTGCGGATAGGTGCATCCTGTCCACCTGCAAACTTGCCACAAACAGAAAAAGAAAAACTTCAAGTAAATTTGAGTGAAGTGGAGTTGGAGAGAAAAAACTTAATGTTTTCTCTTAATGGTGGTGTGACAGTGACAGGTGAATCAAACACCTGGAAGGAGGTAACAGATGCCGTTACAGCCATGTCCTATATGTTGTTGGTTAGAGTTAAATAAAAACGGCTCGATATGAAACTTGATGCATAAAATGCTCAAGTGCACACACACACACACATGCACGCACACACAAACACACACACACACACGCACGCACGCGCACGCACGCACGCTCACGCGCACACACGCACGCTCGCGCGCGCACACACACACACACACGCAAAAAAAAAAAAACAGCTGTAGGAGGAGGCTTCTCCATCACAGCTGTCTGCTGCAGACCAGCATCCATTGGAGCAGCCAGCAAAAGTTGGATTTAAATCACCCAGTCACATTTTTGATAAACCTCAGCTGAAGCTTAAATCTGCTAACTGCCAACTGATTCAGCTGAATGTGTGTTGTGTTAATCTTTTGTCATGTTTAACTTTCCTGTTTCAGAGGCATGTGCATATTGTGAACATGCCAGAACAAAATCAGAATAAATATTGTAATTTCCTAAAATATCAAGCAATATTTGTGCATATTTCTTATTTACACTAGCACTACGAGCAGTCAGAGGCAGGTGCGGATTTTGTTGGTGCCTACGAAAAAAAATCTGAGCCACTAACATATCAATGAATACAAGTAAACATCCTGCTGCAAACAGTTTACACACAAATGATTTCTGCTCACGTTACATAAATTACACCTCTGGTATTTAACACGAATATTAATATTTATGTGTTAAGCACAAATGAAGAAGACTGCGTGATGATTCGAGTGAAGGAACTACACGTGAAGAGGATGCTGGTTTTTTAACGAACCCGCTCCACCTTGTACCTTTTTGTTACTGAGCTATTTACCCACATTTTCATTCTTGGGGCTTTGTATTTAATGTTTAATATAATATTTTTTCGGTCTGTCTTTACTGTCATCAGTATTAAAAGGACACCTGGTTAATGTGGTGTCACATGGGACAAATATTATAACGTCACAGAGTCGTTAAGGGACATAAAATAAAAGGTGAGATTTCTGGCAATTTAAGAATGCATATATATCTAAACACTTAATAAGACAATCAAGTGCAATATAAGCAAAACAAGATTTTTGTAGAGATTAACTGTTCAACAATTTTTTTTTTGTTTCTGTCTCATTACTGATTATTTTAATGTGCAAAGAAAACTTCACACGCTGTGGGGGGGGGGGGTCTGCTTACTGACAAATGGATTATGGGGCCATCACTTGTAGTGCCGCAGAAATCCCATTAACCCCTGTGGTGAACCAACACACACACACACACACACACACACACACACACACACACACACACACACAGATAGAGAGAG
>NW_024617523.1:0-1778 GCF_008729295.1 Plectropomus leopardus | reverse complement strand
GTGTGTGTGTGTGTGTGTGTGTGTGTGTGTGTGTGTGTGAGTTCTCAGTTCTGTGTGAGTGTACGGTTTGCTTAAATCTTTGTTGTCTGTCCTTTTTCCAGGTCACCAAGAGGAGTCAATGTGGCTCAGGTCCTATCTGTGACACCTGACGTTACTTAATGTCCTTCTGGATTCTCTATTCTCCATTCTCTAATCTATTTATTTAGTCATTCTGAGTGTCAGTTCTGTATTTTTTATTGTTTATTTTGTTGGTTTATTCTGTACCTATGACATCAACTGCATGTCTTTGTGTCCGGAGAGAGGGATCTTTCCTTTGTTGCTCTGCCTGAGTTTTTTACCCATTTTTTTATTTTTCCAAATTGAGGCTCTAGGAATAGAGTGTGTGTTATGCTGCACAGATTGTAAAGCCCTCTGAGGGAAAAATGTGATTTGTGATATCGGGCTGTATAAATAAAAACTGACCTGACTTGAATTTTATCTGGACTGCTGTGTGTACACCTGAGAAATAAACAATCTTCCTACATTTTCTACTCTCTCTCTCTCTCTTTCCTGCTTTCTCAAAGTGTCTCTCTGTCAATGTGATCATCAGTATCTGTAATTCAAATCATCCCCCCTTCTCCCGCCTCCCTCCCTGTCCTACTTATTTTGCTTTTCGTGCGTCCATTATCTCTGCGCTCTTTGCTCGCCCGTTGTCTCTTTCATCTCTCTTGCACTCTCTCTCTGCCCTCGTTCCTGCCTTTCCATCTCTTTATCTTTCACACACTAACTCACACACACACACACACACACACACACACACACCCATGGGGTAGAATATCACACACACACAAAAGCCATCACGTCTGTGTGAAAAAGTACAAACTCACCTGATAATCACACATAGGAACCTTGCATGTAACAAGCACAAATACACACTCACACACACACTTTTTGCTTGAGTTGCACTCTGTCCATCTCTTTCAATTTGGCTGCAATTTCTGTGTGTATTCACGAACAAAAGGACTAACCATACTCAAAATGCCAGCACTAGGAATTCTTTCCCACAAGTACTTTTTCTAATTCACTGTGTACTGTGTTCACACAGGTACACACTGCGTCAGGAAATAGCTATAGCCTCCCACTCTAACTCTTCAATGTGCATGGGGCCACAT
Source organism: Plectropomus leopardus (assembly GCF_008729295.1). Taxonomy (NCBI): domain Eukaryota; kingdom Metazoa; phylum Chordata; class Actinopteri; order Perciformes; family Serranidae; genus Plectropomus; species Plectropomus leopardus. Next base: position 627 of record NW_024617523.1, on the reverse strand, counting down.
GTTGCAGAGATTTAAAAGGCAGCCAGCACAACATGGGAAAGGTAAACAAGGGTAAACTTTATATACAAAAGTTGTCTGACAATGAGAACCAATAATGATCATTTTGATGCCTTCGCCAGGTATTCAGTCTAACTTTGGCGGCGTTGTATATTACCTCGCCACCTGACTGAAAGGCAGCTATTTTGGCTTTGAAATGGGCCCTCACCTCTCCATTCATCCAGGCTTTCTGGTTGGGTGTGGGCTGCTTATGTTGTCAACTATGCTGCTGATTGGCCCAGATTGGAGGCAGCAAGTCCAGACTGGCACAAGGGGGAAACAGAATGTTGAACTTGCATCATCAGGATTGTCTTACCAGGCTACACATCATCAACACATAGTGAAAGGTAGCATCTCAGGTGCCTTGATTTCACCGGCAGCGCAACACTGTTTTGCTTCATTCTCCACATGGCTTTATATCCCACTGGGAGCGTTTGTGAGTGTCAGAAGTGGAGCATCCTGCTGGCTGATAGTGTAGAGTTACTGAGGTTGTGCTTATTTTGTCATTTACCCTTGATTTTGAGATCATTTTAACTTGACTTTTGTGATGTTACTGTGGCAAAGTTGGCTATATATATATATAAAATACTT
>NW_024617522.1:0-1181 GCF_008729295.1 Plectropomus leopardus | reverse complement strand
TTTCGCCATACTATACTATTGCCTTTCTCGCCATTTTTTTTGACATGTTAAATTCCAAGGTTTTGGTCTGTTTTTAGCCTTTATTCCCACTTTGTATGCAATGACGCGTCTCCCCAAGCTAATCTATGTCGTTTTCAGCCATTTTTTGGAGGGGTCAAAATTTGACTTTTTTCGCCATACTATACTATTGCCTTTCTCGCCATTTTTTCTGACATGCTAAATTCTGAGGTTTTGGTCTGTTTTTAGCCTTTATTCCCACTTTGCATACTATGACGCATCTCTAAGAGTTATTCTATGTCGTTTTCAGCCATTTTTTGGAGGGGTCAAACTTTGACTTTTTTCGCCATACTATACTATTGCCTTTCTCACCATTTTTTTGACATGCTAAATTCAGACGTTTTTGGCATTTTTTGGCCTTTATTCCCACTTTGTATGTCATGAAGCGTCTCTAAAAGCTACTCTATGTCGTGTTCAGCCAGTTATTGGAGGGGTCAAAATTTGACTTTTTTCGCCATACTATACTATTGCCTTTCTCGCCATGTTTTTTGACATGCTAAATTCTGAGGTTTTGGGCATTTTTTGGCCTTTATTCCCACTTTGTATGAAATAAAGCGTTTCTAAGAGCTACTCTATGTCGTTTTCAGCCATTTTTTGGAGGGGTCAAAATTTGACTTTTTTCGCCATACTATACTATTGCCAGGCCCGCCGATAGGGGGGGACAAACGGGTCTGCTGTCCCGGGCCCAGGGAGAGGGGGGCCCACAACTGGGCCCTCATTAAATTGTGGAATTAAAAAAATTGACAGAATAGTGGAAAACTATTATTTCAATCACATTACAGTTTTTTATTTGTATTCTCCTAGTTGTCCTTGAGAAATAGTGATCATGAACCCTCCCACCNTTTTTTTTTTTTTTTTTAAAATACTGAGTTTATTGTTATGTTTAGATCTTAGCTACTGTACAGTACAGGGCCGTAATCATCTGTTTAACATGGGGGCAGGCCCGCCGATAGGGGGGGACAAACGGGTCTGCTGTCCCGGGCCCAGGGAGAGGGGGGCCCACAACTGGGCCCTCATTAAATTGTGGAATTAAAAAAATTGTCAGAATAGTGGAAAACTATTATTTCAATCACATTTCAGTTTTTTATTTGTATTCTCCTAGTTGTCCTTGAGAAATAGTGATC
>NW_024617521.1:0-4182 GCF_008729295.1 Plectropomus leopardus | reverse complement strand
GCAGCCTCAGGTGAGAATGTCCACCGCAGCCTCAGTTCTTGCCTGACATCCGTCTTCAGCGTGTCATCAGGCCGGACTCTCTGTAGTTGTATTTTGTGCTTCATGATGCTCCACACATGTTCAGTCAGAGACAGGTCTGGACTGCAGCAGGTCAGTCTAGTAGCTTACCAAAAAGCCGTGCCGTTGGAACATGTGCAGAACGTGTCTCACTGTCTCGCCGGAATAAACGGGAATGTCCCTGAAAAAGACCTTGTCTAGAAAGGCAGCATATGTTGCTCCAAAACCTGTATCATACAGGTTTTTCAGGCATGTAAATACAGGCTGTTTGTATCTTTCAGTAGCCCAGAGGACAGGATGTCCGTGATGTGGACCTGTAAGACCACTTTGTGTCAGTCCATCTCTGAGCTTGGGCCAGAGAAGTTCTGTTTTTACAGTTTCTGGCTCTGATAAATGGTGTTATTTTGGTGATTTTAACAGGTCTGTGGTCCTTCGGGTTTTGAGCAATGTTTTTTTTAAAAAACAAAAATCTTTATAATTAAAGAAAAAATTGTCAAAAGGTTTTCTTGAAATGCCACCAAAAAATGCCTGAAAAAAATCACCAAAGTATTCTCTTGAAAAACTGCCAAAGAATTGAGAAGGAAAAATTCCAAAATATTTTCCTCTAAAAATCACAAAAAAAATCAAAATATTTCCCTGAAAAAATACCAAATATTAAAGGGAAAAAAAACACCAAAATGTTTCCAAAATCACAAAACAGCTGTTGTCTATCTGCTCACATTTTGCACTGCGTGCACACAGGGTCATACACAGACCTGTGCTCAGGTGTGCAGCTGCAGAGCGATGGGCTCTGAGGGGTTAACTACGTCTCATATTGGATATCCAAACTCTGAAGCAGTGACCTGGATCAGAGTGAGACAAACAGCCGGTTGCCGTGGGAGACGGCAGGTGCGGCTGGGTGGGGCTCAGGTGTCACAGGTGTGAGTGGAAAAACGCTGCGAGGTGTGCAGCTGCAGACAGTCTGTGAGTCTGACGGAGAGGAGGATCCTCACTGATCGATCAGAGTTATTGATTCTGTTTGTCGTCATCAGTCGATCGAATACGTCCTTCAGTTTGAATCGGACGCTCTGATTGGCCGTTGGGTGATCGGCCTCTTCCTGTTAAAACCTTTTTATCTTCCTTCTGTTTGAAGCTGTTTCTTTTCTGCAGACTCAGATTAGTTTCAGCGTTTCTGGTAAACGCTGATCTGCTTCCCCTCGTCTGATTGGCTGACTGGTTCTTTCAGTTGCTGACTCAGCAGGTAGAAACATGTCATTTTGGCGTCGTTCCTCCTTCCAGAGAGATTTGCCAAAACAGGGCGTGCCTGAAGATGTCACCTCTGAGTCTAAATGAAAAATAACGGCGAGTCTGAGGACAGATGAAAGGGTTAATCTCACACAGAAACATGAACGTGGTGACGTCTGAAATCACTCTGTGCTGCAGCCTCAGACTCAGCTCTGCTGACTCGATTTGATTCTGTTTATTTATTATGAATTTAAATGTTTTATTTTATTTATTACATTTTTAATGTGTTATTTGATTATGAAAACTTTTTTACACTCTGGAATCTGAAATCATTTCTTGGATTTTAGGACATTTTCATGATTATAGGATGTTTCTAGGATTATAGGATGTGTGTAGGATTTTGGGACATTTCTGGGATTTTGGGACATTTCTGTGTGATTTTAGTAAAATGTGTCCAGGAGCAGTGTCTCAGTGTCTTTCTGTGAACAATCATCAATAAAGATCCATTAAAAATAATAAATACTGTGATATTGTGTGTGATGACCTCACTGTTGACTGCAGGAGCTCTTCTTTGTTGGTGTCAGTGTCGGTCTCACCTGTCCCCTCCTGTCTGTTGTGTCTCCGCAGTGACGCTCACGTGTCGGCGCTGCTGTCTCTGAAGAGCGGCCTGTCGGCGGCTGACATTCGCTCCATCAGACGCAGCGTGGAGGAGAACCGCCTCCTGGATGTCTCCACCAATCAGAGCCCGCCATTCTTCTCCAAGGTCAAAGTCAAATGGATCAATAATAAGATCAATCAGATGGGTCTGAAGACCTGAACTGTTGTAGCACATTAGCATGTTAGCGGTCAGTCAGTATTTCATATGTACTCACAGTGTGTTGCTGCTTTATCACAGTGCATTTTATTTTGAAGGGGGTTATGAAGGACAGGGAGCTAAACTCTGTTTGGTACAGACCTCAGATCAGTGACTTGGAGTTCCTCAGGGCTCCATCATGGATCCTCTGCAGAACCTGGAACTGAAGCTGTATGTGAACATGTGTCAGCTGTGAATGAATGAAAATACTGCGAATAATGAAAGAAACTTTCAAATATTATGTTAAATGTTATTATTCAATCAACTTAAATAACCACTAAAGTTCCACCACACAGATTTTTGTGGGAAACCCCCAAAATTCCAAACCCACGGGCCTGCAGGCCTGGAAGGTTTTATTTCAAAAGTTTGGCAATATTTTTTTTCTCTTACAATTCTTTGCAAGTTTTCTTTTTTTTTAAACGTTTTTTGTGAGTTTTAAAAAGTTTTGCCATTTTTTTGCTTTTTTTCATTTTCCTTTTTGCCACTTTCTTTTTTTATAATTTGGTTGTTTAAAAGACATAAACTTGTGGGCCAAGGCATGTTTTCCTTAAAAGTTTGGCAATTTGTTTTTCTCTTAAAGTTTTTGGCCACATTATTTTATGTTACTTTAAATTTTTTAATGAGCTTTTACAAAACATTTGGCTTTTCTGTTTTTCTTAAACTTGTTGATGATTTTTATCTTCAAAACTTTTTGCAATTTTGTTATTCTTTAAAAAAAAAAAGGTTTTCATTTTATTTTATTTATTTATTTTTGAATTTTATTTTTGGTTGTTTTTAAAGGGCCACCAAAATAAAAATCATGTTTCAGAGGGTAAAAGAACCCAGAGGGAACGTGTTCCTGACAGAACATCAGCTCGGCCTCACAGACGGACTCTGTTATCACAGTTTCCAGATCGTCACATGACTTCAGTCTGTTTCTTGTTTGCAGCAGATTCTTGAACTCACATCAGAAACTCAGTAACACTTTACAGCTGTGAGCCCGAGCTGCCGCTGCTGCTGAACGCTGTCCTCCAGGTTCTCGAGGTTCTCCAGGTCCTCCTGGAAGACACCTCGGGGTAACAGATCAGTAACAGATGGATCGGTACGTCTGATTTGTTCTTTTTATTTGTTAAAATCCCCATCAGCTGTGTCCTAAAGCACAGCTAACCTCCACCAAGCTCCACAATGAAAACATATGACTGTCAGTACAAAAAACAAGACAGAGAATTAACGATATATGTGATAAATGTATTTGCATGTATGAATTTATGTGTATGTAAATTAACAAAGTTTGCAGCGAAAACTACAAATCTTCATCATAATATTGTATGTTAATCAAAAAATCTTTAAAAAGTCAAAGTACAGTCAAAAAAACATTAAACCTCTCAGCAGAGAAAAAGCAGTAAGTGCACATTTATGAATTTATGTGTGTGAACAGAAACCCTCAATAAAGTTTGCAGCAAAAAACTACAAATGGACTTTCATGGACTCCTGGAACATTTTCAAGGACTCCTGGAACTGAACCTGTTTATTATGAAACAAGACAGTCTCAGTCAGCTCTGTGTGTGTGTGTGTGTGTGTGTGTGCGCGCGCGCGCACTGCCCTCTGCTGGTCAGAAACACAAATCGTTTCTATTTCAGATTAAAACTTTAGAACTCCGTTGAAACGTCACTGCTCAGGTGTGCTGCTCACTCAGGTGAAGGGGGCGTGGTCACGCGGAACAAACGAGAGGACGGTTTGAAGAGGAGAGACACTGGCGCCAAGAGGACTCTTTTCATGGTGGGACCTCGACCCACTGAAGGCACCAGTGCAACGAATAAACCAGTGAACCAGTGAACCAGTGCAGCTGGAGGAGCGCAGACTGAGAACCGGCCGGTTCACACTGGATTATTTCTGTTTTCAACATCCATCGGTGAGTTTGATTCTCCTGTTTCTGCATGTTAGAAGACAGGGGACATGTTGGAGGAGGAAAGTGGATATATATTGACAGAGGAGGACAGTGGACATATATTGACAGAGGACATGTTGGAGGAGGACAGTGGATACATTTTGACAGAGGACAGAGGAGG
>NW_024617520.1:0-1812 GCF_008729295.1 Plectropomus leopardus | reverse complement strand
TGTGTGTGTGTGTGTGTGTGTGTGTGTGTGTGTGTGTGTGTGTGTGTGTGTGCGTGTGTGTGTGTGTGCTGCACTTTCTTGGTGTTTTGTATTCCAGTCATAGAGGCTGAGTCACATTTACGGTAAACTCTATCCATATTAGAAGAGGATGCGCGTGCGTGTGTGTGTTTGTGTGTGCGTGTGCATGCATGTGCATGTACGTGTGTGTTTGTGTGCTTGATGACATGTCCCAGACGATGCCAGACATGAGACAAGGACATGCAAGAGGATAGAGAAAGATCCTCATCTGCTGTATTGATCACTGCATCCCCACTACACACGCTCACACACACACACACACACACGCACACACACACACACACACACACACACACACACACACACAGGTTAAGTGAATTAAGGCTTAAGTGAGGGAAGACTTGGGGATGGAGGACAGGGTGGAGGCAGGGGGACGGTTTGGGAGGAGGACGGACGACCTGCAGGAGTTTAGAGGAGATAATGGAACGGCTTGAGAGGAAACTCAATTTGCTGAACAGAAGGAGATCAGAGGATGGAAATGAAAGAGCGGGCGGTGCAGGCAGACATGGAAATAACCAGGTTTTGTCCAAAGGTCACGGTGGTCGGTGTTTTTTTACGGATTATTTTTAGCCGTGCTCGTCGTGCGGCTCTGTGGGTGAACGTGTGTCAGTTGGTCAGTCTGTCGCTTTGGTCCAAACCAGTGACTGTGTATATAGGTGGACGACTGGGAAACAGGTGAAAATGCATCAGTCAGCTGGAAAATAGTAAAAATTTTAAATCCCTAACGCCAGGATAAATGCCTAACATGATAAAATTTATGAGTTTTTGCTGCAATGACCAAAGGATTAAAAGATACAACTTTTATAAGATTTGATGGATTTCCATTTGGCCATTTTTCTCCATCATTCATCCAGTTGCACTAATTTTTCATACACACACCACACCCTCACACCCAAACCAACACACCCATACTATTTTGGGACAATTCATTTATGCAGTTGGCCTGCAGGGCTTCATATTGTAGGAGACTAGAAAAATTGGACCAAAGCCTGTCGATGATACCTCTTCAAATATGGTAAAATTAATTAATTATTATAGACTTGTTATAAGAGCTGAGGTTAAAATTCTAAAATTAACCAAAATTACACAACCTAGCAAAAATGTATGCAATGTGCATTAACAGTGAAAATGATTAAAAAATCAAAATGGATAAAAATGTCCCCAGGAGTTGCCAGAGGGTTAAAAGAGCACGAGTATTAACCAACTAAAACGTGTCAGTAGGCGGGTTTCCATTAACCCTCAAAGTCTGCAAATTGAAATTGCAAATATAAAATACACCTAATGGAAACCAAACACATAATTTTGAAAAAACTCCCATTTATTGCAAAATAGTTTTTGCACTCACATAATGACATAGTATTTCAGTTGATTTAAAAAACCCATATTTGTCAAAACTGCAATAGAAACAGTTTTTAGTCTTTTCTAGGTCACATGATGCTGTGAGGTCACATGATGCTGTGTCTGTCCTTTCCATCATGGCTGCATAACACGCCTACGTGGCCTTGGATTGGAAATAATGACGGCTAGTTTGGTGGCTGCGATAGAAATAAAGCTGCTGATGTTTTGAACATCCATCGCCATGGTTACTGGGATGTTATCACCAGAGGAGAGGTCGTATAACATCACTCAGTGGAAACAGTCTTTACGAAATTGTGTTTGATCGACTTTTCGAAATTATCGCTCAAGTTTTGTGCCAAACTGTAATGAAAACACGCCTAATGTCCGTGTTCACGA
>NW_024617519.1:0-2238 GCF_008729295.1 Plectropomus leopardus | reverse complement strand
ATGATAAATAAATGAATAAAATAATTGTTATAAGTAAATATATAAGCAATATTTATGGGTATTTTGTGGTGTATGTTGACTGATTCAGGTCCAACTCTTGACATTTGAGTGCAAAGTGTTAAAATTCTAGTTACTGTGTATAAATATGCAGAGGGACTGCCCTCTTAAGGTTAAAACTCAGCTATTGAATTTTGCTGTTGGCTAATCCTGGTACCAAAGAGCCTGCTTTCATCACTGAGTAGTGATTCAACCAGACGCCACCTGTCTGCATTTGGGGTCGACAGATTATCGGCCTGATTGATTATCAGAGCTGATATTTGGCATTTTTCTGATTGTCTGTATCAGCATTTTAATGACTGCAGATAGAATTAATTAATAAACAAATGTGGGTATTACACTCAACCAGCACCAGGGAAGGCAGTCTGTAATACATGCAAAGAAAGTGTCAGCAGGGGAGGAATTTCACTTTGTAAAACCTCAGGGAGCAATTTTTATTTATTGATTTTATATTAAAATTTTCACTGAACTACATAAAAAAGTTGTGGGGAGCTTGCCATATATGATATTGAAAGTTTCAGTTTTGATTAAACATTTGCTAAAGGTAATTAAAATAAGTTTTGTGGTGGAGTTTGTTATATTCCAAATTCTAAAATTGGACAGAAATATTTTTATTGTTATTGTAAATGCATATCGGTTCCAAGTATCGGTTATTGGTCTCATTAAGTACTAATAATCAGTATCAGACCTGAAAAAACAATATCAGTCGACCCCTGATTTGCATATCATGCTGCTTCAGCAGGTGCCATCCGGCCATTCGGCCATCCAGCGGAGTATAATAACTCTATGAACAGTTCTGTCTGACTGCATTCTCAGCTGACACCATCCAGTGGCGTATCGTGAATGGGAAAAGTGGCTTTTGGAATTCGGGTCTTACTGTAAAATCACTGTAAAAATAGTGGTAGTTGATGACTTTGGAATGAGAATGGGTGGTATGACACTATAAGTACAACTACTAAAGGCTAACTAAAAAGCTAATTTCAAAATCTTTGAATATATTCATTGTATTGGCCTCAGTGTAATACACTGCCAGTGTTGGGTCACCACAGCCTTTGGGTCTGAGCATGTTAGTGTGCTAAACTCAATCAAAGCTACACAATATTTTTAAAATCCCTTACAGTTTGATCATTTGTTTTTCGCATGGGTACTTTCACAGCAGTCTATCAAGTAAATTTACATACACACAAAAATTGCAGCAGCAATGCACACACATTTACTGCTGAGGCTCACGGAGCAGAGGAGGCCTTCTTGTAACAATAAAGCCAGCTGAGCTTGTTGCAGCATAAATTTCCACAAAAAGCAACATAAAAAACAGTAAGCTGCGTCCAGCCTACTACTGTCATTATTGAACTGGCTTCAATTGATGCTTAAAGCACACACAGTCTCTCTCTGTGTTACATAATGTTCCTCCAACATTGATCCACCCTGTGGTCCTTCAGCTGAAGCTATTAGCAGCGTGATATTCTCCTTCAACAGGCTGACCTACAAATTAAACAGTAAATCAACATCCAAGTGGCAAAACTTACAGCTTCTCAGTCTGAAGTTGGGTCACAGACTGTTGGTATCGATACCATCCTGAGCTTCAGTTCTGAAGTAAATGCTGCTGTGTGCTGACCCTTGTTAAGAACAAGTGCATGGTTGTTGTTGTGAGGGTATGACAGTCAATAACAGAGTTAAATCACTGGGTTTTCATCCTCAGATGATGGGAATACATATACAAATACAATACAATGTGACTCTATTGTTGGTTCTTTCAGCCAACAACAGAACTAGCAGTGTGCTTTTCTTGTACCTGTGTTACCAGCTCCACAATGGTGAGGAAATCACAATGGCAAACAGCAAGGTAGTTACTTACACAAAAAAAAGAAAGTTTGCAACTCTAGCATTACACTTGATGAGAGCCTGTGTTTGAATGGCATACCACGAGGACCTGTGCTGTTAAAAACAAATACCTGAAACAACAAAAGGTGAGGACATTGGCATAGTTTCTATGGAGCATTTTGAAGAGCAAGGGATTGGCATTATATTGATTTGACACATTGATTAACAAGAAAATTGAAAAATGGAATCTTATATGAACAAGTTAGGTGACCCCCTGGTCTAGAGTCATGAGTTTAGGCTCAAAGCCAGTAGCCTAAACCAGGAGCTCTCTTTCAATGGGAACTCTTCAGATCTGGACTG
>NW_024617518.1:0-1780 GCF_008729295.1 Plectropomus leopardus | reverse complement strand
AATTTAGCAGTCTGACAGAGTCAGTAAAGAAAAAGTTAAGAATGTTCCTATAAGCTACCATAACAGCAGATTCAGGTCTCAGAGGCCCGACACGTCGGACCCAGAGCCGAACAAAAATGTCCAGAAGGACAGTTTTCAGGTTCTGTTTTGTCTGTGAAGGATGTGAATTTAAAGGCTCGTGTTTGTGCAGTTTTCGGGGCTCTTTTAATTCCTGAGGACACTCGCTCGATGAGCGGGAACGGCTAAATATCCAGTTTCCATCGCAGTTTTGCATGAAATAGGAGCTGGCTACCGAGTTGAGCGGATCATCTGGAAGTTTTGAATCCACAATTCCTCTGTGAAATCGTGGACTACATCTCCCAGAAATCCCTCATACGTGGCCGCTCCCACGTATAAGGGGTTCGCCTTTCCATCATGGCTCCATAACACGCCTACGTGGCCTTGGATTGAAATAATGACGGCTAGTTTGGTGGCTGCAATAGAAATAAAGCTGCTGATGTTGTGAACATCCATCACCATGGTTACTGGGATGTTATCAACAGAGAAGTCGCAGAGCATCACTCAGTGAAAACACAGTCAGCTCCACGTTGAGTTTTAGCGACATTTTGAAAATATCTCTTTAAGTTTTGCACAAATCTGTGGTGAAAGCCCGCCTGATGACCGGATGTTTGTTTGCTGCTCTGCTCTGACGTGTGTCGCGTCTCCTCAGGATACCCTGGTTCCAGTATCCCATCATCTACGACATCAGAGCCAGACCCAGAAAGATCTCCTCCCTCACCGGAAGCAAAGGTCAGACTCCGAAATCTGAAACACGAACACTTTGTGAAAAGTTCAAAGCTGAGGCGACACGAGCCAGTTTTACGCTGCCTGCTCAAGGCGGGAATATCCCGCCGCTATCCCGCCTCGACGGTCTGTATAAAAGGTAGTAACGGCTCCTAAATAAGTGAAAATTTAAATAAAATAAGCTCTTCTGAGGTTTTACAAAGTCAAATTCCCCCCTTGCTGACACTTTCTTTGCACTTTTTAATTAATCAATTTTTTCAACATCATTAAAATAAAACGCCAATACAGATAATCAGCAAAATGCCAAATATCGGCCCCAATAATTGGTCGAGCTGATAATCTGTCGACCCCTAAGTTTTGGCCATATCGCCCAGCCCTAGTTTCCAGAAACTGTTCCGAAATGGCATCATGCACGGACACGTGCGACAGTCCTCACCGACACGAGCAGTTTTACAAACGGTCTCGCTCCTGCGAGGTTTTCCAATAAAACACCTGTCATTGCGCCGACCAACACACCCGGAGGTGGATATTATTAGCGACTGATTCATCACATGTACGTGTGAGCCAGGCATCACCAACTGACGGACCGCGGTCCAGATCCGGACCAAAACTCCGTCCTCTCTGGACCCGCGGCCAAGGTGTAATGAAATGTACGAATGAGAACAACATTTTTTTAAGAGTAGTGCTGGGCAGTTAATGGAAAAATAATCAAAACCGACATTCAGAACCTCTAACCGACATAATGTTGCCCATGTTGGTATGTCGGTTATTTAAAAAATCTGTTAACCCTTTCCCTACTTTGGATGAATAATTTCAAAACAGCAGGACGCGTTGCTCCGTGTCTCATCCAGCCGCTATTATTATTACCAGGGGCAGATGTGATGTTTTGGGGGCCCGGGGCCACAAGCACATGAGCTTATTTTCAGCCTTTCTCTAACTGTGAATGTCGGCAGGCTGTTGGCAGCTATAGGAGAAGTAGGCCGACTCAAAAGTTTTT
>NW_024617517.1:0-1396 GCF_008729295.1 Plectropomus leopardus | reverse complement strand
ACCTGTCCAGGGTGTACCCCGCCTTCCGCCCGATGACTGCTGGGATTGGCTCCGGCCCTCCGCGACCCTTGCGAGGACAAAGCGGTTACAGAAAATGACTGAATGAATAAATAACATAAACAATAATGCTATGAGTCAAATTGATCTTTAAGATTGTTTATGGTGTGTTTTGTCTCTTTCTTAGTAGATGAACTACACTCAAAATCTGAGTGTAGGGAGGTGGAGAGAGTCTTTATAGCTGTACAAAAAGAGCAGTTACATTTAATGGGTTGTAAATGGTGTTGGTAGAGGGAAACAAAGCAAGAATGTAAAGAAATGGAAATTATTCAAGAGGCACTGGATTATTTACTCGATGTTATCAATGCTGTATTGTTAACATGATATTAATACTTCATTTTCAAATATCACGATTATCATCAATCACAGCACCCCTGCTGCCAAGTTACATTAAAATGATGATAGGTCATAGCGTTTTATTTTCAAATTGTACCAAATTCAAATTAAAGCATTGTGGGACATTCACATGCAGGTTCCCAATATTGCTCATAAACCTGAACATATCATTGAACCATTACGCTACTGATATTTCAGTTTCTTTTAATACTCAAGTTTACTGAATCCTCAGAAATGAGACAATTTTATGGGGTCTGATTTATTTTACTAACACCTGTTTCTGCAGTCTAATAATGATGCTATTTTTATCTAATGGATTTCTCATCTTGGTATTTTGGAAATCTTGTAGTCCAACCAGCTTTTCTTACTTCCTCCTCAGTTCATCCCCTCTACTTATATTATTTGAAAAAATGTATAAACTTTTATTTCTTTATATTTTGTCCAGCTCAAACAAAACAAAAATAGTATAGGCCTGGTTAAAATAATTTCAAAGCTATATTCCCAGATCAATCATTTGTGAAATATCCCACATCCACTGTTGTTTGATATTAGTTTACATTAGTTGCAATTTAAAATAAAACAAAATAAATATTAGTCTTTAAAATACAAAGTAAGATTTATAAATTGGTAACTGGGAATGGGTCCAGCAATGGCCAGAAGCCAGACCTCAGCACCATCTGCAAATATTTAGGGGAAACAGTTGTTTTTACTCTGAGCTGATACATCCAAGGTGTATGGGTTACACTCGATAAGGTCAACACAATAACAGTAAAAGCATCAGTATTCTTCGACAGCGGTACAGAATTTCTGCAAAGCCTGACTAAACCCTCAATCATCAAACTGGCTGGCAACCACCGTCTCCCCTGCTCCACGCTCACCTTCATCTTCCTCTCCCACCTCCCTTTACTCTTGCTCCCTGTCAGCTCCCATCAGCCTCCCCTCTGTGATGCTCAGAGAGGAATTTTACAGCCGCTGTCAGCTTACTATTCACACATGCACACAC
>NW_024617516.1:0-1982 GCF_008729295.1 Plectropomus leopardus | reverse complement strand
AGACCGGACCACATCAGAGCAGGGCAGCTGGGCACCGGGCCCCCAAATCACCAAATCCGCCCCTGATAACTGAGAGGTCTGTCAGTGCTGCTCTCAGTCTGATGGATCGATCGATCAGCTGTGATCGATCAGCTGTGATCTTTGTTTCTATTAGCAACACTTTTTGTTGGTCTTTAAAAACAGTCAAATGAATCTTCAGTGACTTCAGTCCGGACAGGAATGTGCAGCACGAGCTGCGCTCGAGTATCCAAATGTGCACACACACCTGGCGCGCACACACCTGGTGCGCACACACCTGGTGCACAGGCTGTATTCAGACAAACAAAACAATAACTATTTTTGTGTATTTTCAGTTTTTACTCTCTAACCAGCTGCTGTTGTTCCGTTAACTTCCTATTTTGGGGCGGACGTGACCCCCGGCCCTCCGTGGAGATTACGCGTGTTGTCGGGGGCTCTAAATCGGAAGAAATATGGGAGAGATGGGACACCGGGAGGACACCGGGAGAGGGCAGGAAAAACGGGAGTGTCCCGGGAAAATCGGTCGGGTTTGCAAGTTTGCTTCTGCCTCCTGAGGACAAAGACACTGTGGACTCTGCCGTCCTACGCAAACCTGCTAACGTCTCCGCCTGGCGGGGGGTCTCTAGTCTCGTTAACATTGTAGGAAACAGTGCAGATTTGCAGCGGGTCGCTGTCCTGTCATACGGGACACCGCAGGAAAATGCTTCCACAAATGTCGGCTGCCTTTTCCGGGCCGTTTGTGACACATCGTCCCCCTCGGCTGCTGTAACAGTCTTTAAAAATAACGTTGCAGGACTGTGGTTTGATCCAGATCTGACACCACAAAACCAAAACCACTTCCAAATGAATGACCGGACTGAGTCTCTTTTGTGAATGTGTGGCGGAGGCGAAAATCGCAATTTTCAATTTTAAAAATCGCCCTGAACCACAGATTTGATTCAATCGATAAACATTAAAATGTCACCACCTGGAGATGGATATGACTTTGAAATGCAGCGCTAAAGCTCACAGGCCAGTTTCCATTTACCCTCAAATTGCTGAAATTGAGATTGTGATATAAAATTCGGTAAATGGACACATGTCAATTTCAAGAAAAAAACATTCCGTTTATGGCAAAAAAAAGTTTTTACGCTGTTATGGGTCACATGATGCTATGGCTACGCACTTGTTGGTAGGAACTCATCACGTGTAAGGAGCTCGTATTTCCATCACGGCTCCATAACACGCCTACGTGGCCTCGGATTGAAATAATGACGGCTAGTTTGGTGGCTGCGATAGAAATAAAGCTGCTGATGTTTTGAACATCCGTCGCCATGGTTACTAGGATGTTATCACCAGAGGAGAAGTCACATGACATCACTCAGTGGAAACACAGCCAGCTCCACGTTGAGTTTTTATCACATTTACTAAATATCACAGAAGCTTTGCACAAATCTATTTAATTTATTTAACCCTTATTAACCCAGGATGGTCCCACAGAGACACTCTCCTCTAAGGTCAGGACAGTCAGCAGTGGAAACACAAAGCTGCAGAGACACAAGCGGAGACAAAGTACTGTTCACGAGCACTAAAATCTGCACTAACAGAGAAAAGAGTCAAACGAGAAACTCTGAGTCGGCTGCAGAACGACTACGAACATCCTCAGAATCCGAGTCTGTTTTCAACATGTTTCACCACAGCGGCGCCCCAGTGTCAAATCAGTCTTTTAAAGGACATCTGTAATCTGTAATCTATAATCTGTAATCTGTAATCTATAATGAAAACCCATCTACTGTCTGTCCAACACACACACACACACACACACACACACACACACACACACACAGATATCAGCTCATAACATCACAGAGAATAAAACACCTGCTGAGCATCACAGGGACCTGTCTGTCTGCATGTCCCCCTGTCTATATATATCTGTAAATGTGTCCTCCTGTCTGTGTGTGTGTGTGTGTGTGTGTGTGTGT
>NW_024617515.1:0-1584 GCF_008729295.1 Plectropomus leopardus | reverse complement strand
AAACCATTGTTCTTCTATGGTATCACTTGCCAGTTGGGCGCTTCTCTCTCGCTGCTGCAGGATGGGTGGCAGGTGTTTTTCTGGCAGTTTTTGGGCACGCATAAAAGCTAAAATATTTTCAACTTTTCGTCTCAATGTGCGAAGTTGCAGTGCTTGTCAATGTTATTTTTTGCCATGTGCATACAGTATGTACATGCAGCACCGCTCCATGCTCTCACAGCTGTTTTACCAGATGCACTTCCAGGGCATTTTTGGAGCGCTCACGCCAGGCGGGATGCGTCTTGGTATGATCGCCTCTTAACAGCTGCGTTAGAGTCTCCTTAGCTCTGATTGGTCAGTGCTGTCATCAGGCAGTCTGACTCTAGCAAATGCTATTGGAGGCAGTAGGAGGACGAGGATTGACATGATTTTTCTCACCTACTGTCTCATGTACTTCTTTCAGAATCTAGTTACAGTTTCAACAAATATGACAAGTTGTTTTTTTTAAAAAAAAGTCACCAACTGTAGCTTAAATAAATGCCCCGTAAAACCTGGAAAAGTAGTTTAATTCGGCTGTCAGATTTGTTCTGTTGTGGCTTTTGGTTAGTGTTGCTTACCGTAATTCTCTATTTGAACTGGTTTCCTCTGCAGAAACCTCTGAAGTCACATGTGTTACACATACAGGAAAACTTGATCAAAGTCTCCACATTTCACAAGAAAATAAACTCCTTTCATGGCGATTTATTTTCCTTCATTCCAACCTACAGCTAACACATGAAACATATCGCTCTGTAACAGTGATAAATACTACATCATGTTGATAATTGATCATTAATGTTTTGGGAGAGTTACTTTTGCTTTTGTTTGGCAGGGGGACTGCAGACAAAGTAATTAAGATTTTTTGGATCTATCTGTGTTTTTAAATTTTCAGATCCACTGGAATAGATTGGCTTCTATGGTAAAATACTACCCATTTATTTCTGAATGCCTGAGCTGTGATACACATGCAGGCTGTAACCGGATGGATGGAAGTGATGTGGTTGAATTACTGAGCTGAAAGGACAGGAAGTGTTTCCTTGTGAATAATCTCACCACATGTCTGTCTGTCTTAAATCAGGATCAGTTTGCAGCTGACTGGTAGCGTAATGTGAGACAGTTCTCTCTGTCTGCTATTTAATACTCACTGTTTGAATCAAAAAGCTGTATCTCCTAATCTCCTCTCCTCTAGTTGTATTTGTTAATAGTGCTCACGTATGAATTTAAAACTTGGCAGTTGTTTGATGTCGTGAAGCCACATTTAGAATCGTTAATGTGGAATACTTTGGGGCTAGTTCTTTAGAATAAACTCGTACACGTACTCACACGTCGGTACGTCACAGTGGGCACTCGCGCTTTGAAGTGATGATGTCACGCGTTCCCATGAAGGGCTTAAAAGGCCTGAGCCTGCCTGAGATGAGTAAGCTTCCAGAAAGTAGAACCATCTGGGGAGGAAGTAGAGCACTAGAGGAGGAAGCCTGAACACTTCAGCCAGGAACCAAGGGGCTCAGAGCACAGGGGAGGTGTGTGTGTGTGTGTGTGTGTGTGTGTGTGTGTGGGGGGGGGGGG
>NW_024617514.1:0-1829 GCF_008729295.1 Plectropomus leopardus | reverse complement strand
GTTAAAGAAAAATTTGAAGGCGTGCAAGTGAATGGAATTATAAAACAAATTAAATGATAAAAAAGGTAATGATGCTATGACAGCCTCCTATACAAATTTGGAAATGATGTGGACCAATGACAACTGCTCTCAATGTGTAAACCATCTCAGGGTAGATGCTGAAGCGCTTTTTTGTAAAAAAAATAAAAATAAAATCAGTAAGCAATTATAACTTTTTTATGATCCCCTAGTGGCTAAATGGTTCACGTTTCGTTGTGTCACTCCTGTTTCACCGCAGTTTTATTTCAATGGTTCCGACCGGAAGTGCTGTTTGCCTCTCCGGTGTTTGACGCTCGGAGGAGTCAGAAAGGGAGGCAGAGTTGAAAACGGCGAGGAAAGGGAGGACGGTCGGCGTTAACGAGGGTCACAGGGATGTACAGTAAACACAGGCAGAAAAATGCCCAAATATCACCGGCAAAATGTGGACGTTTGCTCGTTTTTCTTTGTTTTTTGCTGCTGAACGGCACACTGGACAGAGCCAGCGGAAACACCGGAGAACAAGGTAAAGAAAAGAGCCGACATGCTGGAAAACTTATTGTAGCATCTACCAGTTGCGTGCTGTAACATTGAAACACTGTAGATAAACACGTATGGCGTTTAAAAAAATCTCATTTAATAAAGCTACATAAATTGAAGCAATATTTGTTTGGTGTGATAGCGCTGAAACTTTACTTAGAGTGATAAACCGCCGTTGTATGAAGCTCAAGGCTGCGTACGCCAAACTCCATGTAGAAATGTGACAATTTAATGCCACGTTGCTTATCAGGCAAAAACACAAGACATACGTGACCTACTGGACCTTTTCTGAATTGTATGGATTTATGTTTTTCATTTTGCCAAAGGCTGCATCAAACATACGAACACGTAATCATGGAAACACACTGATAACATCTCGACTTTTATCACTGACTCTGTGGTTAACGTTATTCCCTCTGCCGCCTCCTCACAAGGATAGGCGGTGAGTTTCAGGGGGGGAAATGAGGTCAAATTCTGAAAGTTGACATTATTGAGTTACAACTTTTAGGCCGAGTTTATCGGAACACGCCAGCTGTTCTACAAATAAAGTGTCATGTGTTTTAATGTGTTTAATATTTTGCTAAATGCAAGGGAACATTAAATTGTCTGAGTTTTTAAACGTGTTTCGGGTGAGCGTCCAGTTCACGCACGTATCCGAGCGAACGGCTTTCCGCTAACTTTTATCATTTAAGATTTATTATAGAAGTTTTGTGTTGTAGAGGAAGAAAAGTGTAAAAGGTGTTTTGGGTTAATGATGAATTGTGCGTAGTGTTAATGTTCACTGTAGTTTTTTCAGCCAAACTACAGAATCAGTCCTGTCCTCTTTGTCCATAAAAGGCAGCGGCTCAGAGAAATGCTGGACTGGTACAGTACAGTGGTCCACATTTCAGCCAATTATGTCACACACAGTCCTTTTTGGGGACTTTCTGGGAGAAAATACCACAATGTAAATTCCAGGTTGGATTCTATTCTAAACTGCTAATGGTCAGACTTGTCTTGTAGTCTTTGCAGTTGTCTGTCTTTGGAATAATATGAAATGAAGAGTTAAAAATTGAGTGTATTGAGCATCTTCCCATTCTCAGCCAGCCAGATAAAGGCCAGTGTGTGTGAGGAAGTGGCTGGTATGAAGATGCATCAGCCTGTCCAGTCATGTGGACTGAACTACCCCCAGACAGTGAGGCTCTAACAATACCACCCATTCACGAATGATGTTCCAAGTTAATGTAGTTAGCAACCCGTGTGTGTGTGTGTGTGTGTGTGTGTGTGTGTGTGTG
>NW_024617513.1:0-1549 GCF_008729295.1 Plectropomus leopardus | reverse complement strand
AAGGGTTAAGTTAAATTATGTCACCCACAGAAGATTACTGTAACAATCTCATCACACACAACAAAATTCCCTGACTTTCCAAGACTTTAAATAATTCTATGACTTTGGAAAATGTGACTGTGAATGTTTGATTTATGCATATGTCGTGCCCGTCTGTCGTGCTTTTACTGATTGTGATTTCATTTATTCTGCACGGTTTTATTGATTTTAATTGACCTTGTTCTTGTTTGTGTTAAGCGTCTTTGAGTGCGTCTATAAATAAAATGTATAATTATTATCCAGATGAAAACTCACAATGTACTCTCTGATGAGGCCGTGTCCTTTGTCAGGAGGGCTCCAGGACACTTCCACCGTCCCGTCCTCGCCGTTATCACAAGACAGCTGCAGGTTCCTGGGAGGGTCGGGCACTGCGAGAGAGAGAGAGAGAGACACGCACGCACGCACGCACGCACGCACGCACGCACACACACACGTTCATCAGCCAAAATGAAAAATTGTGATGAAAAAATGTCGATTGCGTTGGTTCTCAAACTTTTTCTGTCACGGCCCTTTTTAAAAGCAGAAAACAGTTTATACAAACAAATAAAAAATGATTTCTGTTGAAAATGAAACAGACATCAGCACGATAGCACCAGCAACCTCTTCTTCATGTAGTTTTCCGCCATAAATCATAATTTATGTAGGAATTGAACAGTGAAATCAGTGTGTATAAAGTACGGACATAAATCAGATGTTTATTATGTGGCTTTGTGTCAAATTTATTCCGCCGCTTAGACCGAAAAACTAACTTCTACCAGCATCGAATCATCATGATGTACAAAGTAATAATGGGTTTATAAGCACCAGAAAAATAAAGGCAGAATCTTTAACATCTGTTATCAGAGCATGAATCACAGAGACCGAAGACGAGCGTCCCGTGAACGTTCGCTCTGATACTCACAGCCCTCCGGAGTCCTGACGGTGATCATCTCGTTGCTCTTGTGCAGCTTGCTGAGACACTGCGTGAGCACCTTGACGTGGTAGGTGGTGTCGGGTTTCAGCACCGTCAGCTTGTAGCTCGTCTTGTTGCTGTGTGTGTCCATGATGGTCCACTGCTGCGTGCCCACGAGCCTGAGAGACAAGAGACACGAGACACGAGACACGAGACACGAGACATGAGACATGAGACACGAGAACGTTTTTCTACCAAAATCCATCACTTTTGCTTGTATGAAAAGTGCTTTATAAAGTCCTTCATACAATAAAACGAAAAGCTGTTGTCCACTCCCCCACACCAACACACACACACACACACACACATACGCACACACACACACATACGCACACACACACACACACACACACAAACACACACGCACAGGCACATTTGGGAAAATCAAGACTTTGTTATTAATTAAAGAGCTAAAATAAGAATGCTCATTAAAACTGAGTAAACAGCGCAGGCAGAATTAACCAATAGATAAAAGATCAAAATAAACAAATTATAAGTAAAATAAAAAAAGAAATAAAGAAATATAATACTCTAAATAGTGTGCTACAATAGAAAAGA
>NW_024617512.1:0-3575 GCF_008729295.1 Plectropomus leopardus | reverse complement strand
AAAAAAGATCAGTGTTGTGAGAGAAAAAAGAGAATTTTAAGATCTCATGTGAGGATTGGACTGAGACAAGAGGAAAGCTATTTCTGCGAAGCTCAATTTAAGTAATATGAGAAAATGGTCAAAATCTCATATTGATGTTAAATACAGCTCGGCTATTTCTAGGAAAAATCTGCTGGACAAAGAAGAGATCTTATTTTGAATTTTTCTCTTCTTTCCTGGTTTGGCAGCACAGTACAAGTTTGAAACAATCACCCCACAAAAGGTTTAAAGGGTTAAAGGAAAAACACACATAGGATTAATGCTCCTATTGTTCATTCCACATTTCACAGTAGAAAAATATTCTTTAAATTCAAGCCAATTTGCAAATGCAAAGAAAAGGCAGAGGGAGTTCATGTCCCTCCAAATTAAAACAATTATTCATGCAGAACTTGGCTAATTGAGCCTGTCCTATCACCTGCCTGTCTGTAATTTCAGGATCAATGGGAGAGGACCCTACCCTCCGAATACAAAACCCTGCATTCCAAGCGTGAACCAACCTCTCCGTTAGTGGATTATTTTGCCATATTTCCAACAATTTGGGCACATTTAGCATCTTTTGGCTCCCCACTAGAATTTAAAGTAACTTTTCTGGGTCTGTCTGCACATCAGGATAAGAGGATATTTATAACATCGTTGTGCATGAGGTTATATATGCATTATTACAAAAGCAGGATCAGGCTGAAAAAAAATATGAAAATGTGGCTTAGACCCCCATTAAATACAAAGCATCACCTTACAAATCAAAAGAAAAAGAAGAGGGAGTTCCTTTTCTGTTTAAAACACTAATTTTTGCAGCACTTGGTTAATTGAGGTTGCCCTGTCACCTGCCCGTCTGTAATTTCAGGATCAATGGAAGAGGACCCTATACGCGCGCCTCCCAATACAAAAACCCTGCATGCCAAGCGTGGGCCAACCTCTCTGTTTTTAGGACCATCTCGCCAAAATTTCCTACAAATGACGTGCTACAATCCCCATGGTCGTGGTGGAATTCTGTCCACTTCAGGGCTTCAAAGCTGCACAGGACTCGTCGGCCGAGTCGGCCAATAGGTGAAGAGGGGTGGACCCTGCCTGCCTTGACCTCACCGACCTTCCCCAACCCCCCCACTAACCACCCACCCAGCGTCCTGCTCCTCATCCCCCCACCGTCCACTCCATCCATCCATCCATCCATCCATCCATCTATCCATCCATCCAGGGAAGCAGCCAGTCAGCAGGTCAGGCTGTCCGTCTGTCTGAGTCTGAACGTCTTTTAAAGCAACAAAGAGCACGAAATATTGAAATTCAGCTCCTTTAGAGTGAAACCACAGACTGAACCTCAGTGAACTTCACAAGGCAAAACAAAGATCTAAAATAACAGCAGTACTTCATGATTTCTTCACAATAAACTACTCAGGGGATGCTAAATGCATTTCTTATTGCCTATTCCTTGGCTTTGTATGCAGTTTGGCAAAACAGCGTTTGTGCATGCAGCTCCATGTCTGTGGAATCGTCTGCAGAGGGACTTAAAGCTGCACTCATTGTTTCCTCGAGGCGTTTCAGAGCACTGTTGCAGGACTTTTGAATGTCATCTTCTACATGCCCATGTCAGGGTGTATTTTAGCTGGTGTTTAAATATGTCTTGTTTTTATGGTTAACGTATAGCGTATATTAACATAGTTTTTAGTCCTTCCTTGTGGTAACCTTATTTTGTGTTCTTTTTGTGTTTAACATCGTTTGTTTTGGAGTTGTATACTTTATAATTTTGGTTCTATGTTGTGTGTTTTTAACTTTGATGCCGACTGACACTCTAGGAAATGAGATTTTTTTCTGTTTTAAGAGGGTTTTTTTCTGATTAAATAATAGTTATAAAAATAAATAAATATGTTCTCAATGCTGCTCTTCATTCTTGACTTTTCTTGTCAAGCATTTATATCCTACACTTGCCATGTGATTGTCTGCAGACCTGTTACTGTCCCAGTGAAAGTGACTCAAACAGATACAAACTCAGAGAGAAGAACTCACTTTTTCCTGATTGTTGTTTCCATTGTGCAGCAGCCTTTCTGCAAACTCTTGACTCAGCGTCTTTGGTCTGTCATTGAGGCGGCGGCCATTTTCCCACGAAGGCTCATGAGATCTCTCCCCGGTGCCCTGCAGGAACCAATTACCTTTTTAGATGAGAGCATGGCTTTTAATTCAGTTAAGTTCTTGATCTAGAAATGATTTTATTCTTTTATTGTTCTGACTCTGCAACTGCTCATGTCTCCTCTGAGGCTGACCGTGGAAACATGAACTTTACACTTTTGTCTGCATGTCAGTACTTTTTTTTTTTTTTTTTTTTTTTTTTTAAGACACTGCACCGCTGCTAATAGATGGCTGCTCTTGAAAATAAGCTTATAATGTTGGCTGAGTCTTCTGCACATAAAAACACACTGTGCATGTTGTGTTTGACTTCAGGAACTTCAACAGGCCTTTCACGTTTCTGACTTCTCTGACTGTGGTTCAGATGTTTGTACTGTGTCGCCATCTGCTGGACAAAACTCAATTAGCACAGATTTCTGCAAACTGCCACACAGTCTGCTCCTGGCTGGAATAACAGAGATGCGATGATTCTCACAATTTCATTTTTAAAATAGAGTCTTAACCAAGAAATAAAAGCAATGGAAGTTTTTCTTTGCATGTTTTATCTCCTTGGGGCTTTAAGAACAACTTATTTTTAATAGACCTCATAATTTGTTAAATATAGACCTCTAACAAAAGGTTTAGATGGCCGTTCATGGTAAAAAATGTATAAATAAATAAATGAAAATTATAAATTATTCACTTTAATAATGCTTGTAATGTTTTTAGTATACCAGCATATACAATTTCCAGTATAAGTATTATTACCACACATATTAAACATTACAGTACTCTTTGAAAACGTCTCACAAATGGTGAAAGAAATTCGCACTGACATAATTTCTTTCACCAAATATATAATGGAATTACATTTAGTATGTGGTATTAACAAAAGTAAATTTCCATCCGTTTTTTATTTCATAAAAAATGCAAATGTATTGTCTTAGTATAACTACTTTTAGCATAAAAGGCCAATGCAATAGTTTGGTAAAACATAGATTAAGAATCTCACTTATGAAAATGTTATATATAATGTATATATAACGGATAATATTAAGTCATTTGACAACAATGAATGATCAGAAGTTGATTTAGGCCTATATCATAGCAAATGGTCAGTTTTAATTTCATTAGCTTAGCTTCACTACCTTTCCCATAAAAGGCCAAATCGACTGTTTGGTAGGGCATGTTTCTATGAAATATATCTGACCCTTGTTAAACTTTTAGTCTTTGTGTAAAGTTACATTCATTTCTTCATAAGGATCTCTGAAACTGTAACGTCAAACAAATCTACCTACCTTTGAAAATCCCACCAAACAGGGCCCTCATGCCTGGTGTTTTTTGTTGTTATTAACTTCCTGTAGGAGGTGACCTCAAAAGGCAGGCTGTTTAAAACACAGGGACATCTAGTGGATTTTTTTAGGATAACAATCCTAAAC
>NW_024617511.1:0-1756 GCF_008729295.1 Plectropomus leopardus | reverse complement strand
GTTACTTTATTTTTTACGTCTGTGAAAATCTTCATGTTAAATATGATAAAATACAAATGCTACTGAATTTTTCATGCTCATGTTACATTTGGGCATTTTATGCTACATTATTGTAGTTTTATAGTAACATGAATATTTTTCATTCTAACACTACTTTTAAAAAAAAAAGAAAATACCAATATTATTTCTTTTTTAGGTTCCGAAACCTTATTTCCGTTTACTTTTCTTCCTTTTCTTTTTTCTTTCTTTTTTGTGTTAACAATATTTTAATGTAAACACTACTTTATTTTCCATGCTAATGAAACTTAATTTTTAATGCTAATGTTACTTTATTTTTTGTTAACAGTTTCTATTGTTTTCATTTTAACCTTGCTTTACTTATTATTATCATTAACAATGAGTTTACAAAAATGAAGAGACATAAATATACAAATATCCTCCTCCTCCTCCTCCTGTTGTCATGGCAGCAGCTGCCCCCCGCGGCGCCGCCTCGTTGCTCCTGTCGGTGAACTCGTTTCCTGCTGGAGGAGTTTTTGGAGTCGACGCGTCTGACGCCCTGCGGGTCTGATCTGCTGCTCTCTTCTGTCCCCGTCTGATCAGCGCGGCGTGAAGAAAACATTTTACTGCTGAGTGGTGACATCACTTCCTGAAGGCGTGGTCAGCTGATCTGAGACGTGCTCGTCGTGGTCGACTTGTTGATACTCAGCAGGAAGACTCAGTCTGAGCTGCAGAGACTCACAGGGTTAATCTGCGAGGACGAGGAGTCTCGGTCAGGCAGCAGCAGGCTGTAGTGTAGTGGACGGCTGTGACCTGACGTGCTGATGTCCCCTGACCTGCTGATGTCCTTGTCCTGCGTCCTCTCTGCAGCCTCAGGTGTTTTTGTCTAACGGAGATAAGACTCGCTCTCGCCGGATGTGAGGAGCAGCAGAGCGGAAAGACTCGTCATATCTGATTCTTCCGTCCCACATTCTTAACGTGTTACTCAGCGTGTCTGATTGGACATGTTTAAACTCTGTGAGCGTCCCTGCAGCTGCTGGAGACAAGCGTCTCTGTCTCCACGTCCACACACATGCTGGTAAACACAAACAGTCTCAGGTCACTTTTTTTAAGTCAACAACAACAACAACAACAGCAACAACAAACAACAACAGCAACAAAAACAATAACAACAACAACAACAACAACAACAACAATAACAACAACAACAACAGCAACAGCAACAGCAACAACAACAACAACAACAACAATAACAACAACAGCAACAAAAACAATAACAACAACAACAACAACAATAACAACAACAACAACAGCAACAGCAACAACAATAACAACAGCAACAACAACAACAACAACAACAACAACAACAATAACAACAACAACAACAGCAAACAGCAACAGCAACAACAACAATAACAACAACAACAACAACAATAATAACAACAATAACAGCAACAACAACAATAACAACAACAGCAACAACAATAACAACAGCAACAACAACAATAACAACAACAGCAACAACAACAGCAACAGCAAACAGCAACAGCAACAACAACAATAACAACAACAATAATAACAACAATAACAGCAACAACAACAATAACAACAACAGCAACAACAACAGCAACAACAACAAACAACAACAGCAACAAAAACAATAATAACAACAACAACAACAACAACAATAACAACAACAACAACAGCAACAGCAACAACAATAACAACAGCAACAACAACAACAATAACAACAACAACA
>NW_024617510.1:0-3634 GCF_008729295.1 Plectropomus leopardus | reverse complement strand
TCTCCCCATCCCTCTAACCACCACCACTACCCCCCTCCTCCCCCATCAACCTCCTTCCCCTCTCCTCTCTCTGCTCACTCCGCTGCAGATGTTTTGGATATGTTTTCTTAGTGAGGAAGCTGCGCCAACTGCCAAGTGCAGACAAAATGCCCCTTGGTCGTCTCCTGCAGTCGCTGGTACCGACCAACGGTTGGTGAGCTAGATGCCTGCGTGAATAGCGGCCAACATTCCTCAGACAGAGAGAGGTCGTGCAGAGGTTAGCCCCAGTGGCTGCCAGTGTGCACATAGCAGGATCCTAATTACTTAACCTGCGAGCATTAAAGGAATACTTCACCCGACAAAATGACCGTTTGAACATCAGTTACTCGCTGCGTGTTATCTTGAATTTGTGAGAAAAAACTTTGTTTATCTCACATGTTTCCATGGTGAATGGAAAATCCAAATCCACAACAATGGAGAGAGACGTAATTCAGAGAAACGTGCAATGCAAACATTTTTTCTTGGTGTAACGGGCTGATGGAGAAATAGGCTTCCAGTCCAATTAGATATTTTTTCAGATTGAATGGGTTTTGGAATTTAGGGCTGTCAGAACAATGGCCAGTCCTCCATTAATTCACTGTGTGGTACCTTCAAGGACCGTGTTTAACAACAGCAAACTATATAAAAACATCCTTTAACAAACTTTCACAAAACTCATGCAGTACAGTCCAAATCTTATGTATACAGGTATTGCCCAGTACTTCCCAAACACATGTATTTTTCCTCAAATGTTCCAATTTAAAACACATCAGTACAAACAGTCTCGTGTGAATGAGTGGTGTGTTGAAAATGTTTTATGTTGTAAAGTTTTAGAGAAAATGCACATGGATTGAAATAAATGGCTAAATTAATGTATGAAAGTTCTACAAAGGTGTTTTGATTTAGTTTAGTTTTGTTGTTAAACCATGACCCTGTTTACTTCAGTCCATGAAGGATGTGTGCCTTTTACTGGATTCTCCGTTCTTTATGAATTCAGGATAATTTGTGGTGAGTTATAAAGGGACTGTCCACGGTTCCGCTGGGCCAAAATTTGGGATCCCAATGAGTAAAAAAAAAGCTCTATTGGACCAAAAGCCCATTTATCCTACAGAGTCCTGTTTCTCCAAAAAAGCACACTCCCTGCATTCAGACAACCCAGTCGCCAGAGAAAATGGTCATACTGTACATTTCTGTAAACCACGGATATATTAAATTAATCAATAACGCTGTGGTGAATGTATGCTTAGGTTTAGACATGAAAATCACTTGATTAAGGTTTGGAGAGGATTATGTTCTATCTTGAAACACCAATGTTAAGTTGCTGGAAACGCAGGGACGTGTTGGCGAAAAACACCCGGGACTGGTTGCTCAAATGCCGCTGAGGATCGGTAAAAACACCTGAGGCTGGTGGCACAAAAGCTGCAGAAAATGCCACAAAGGGTCAGAAAAGGCACTTGGGATTGGTGGCTTAAATACACTAGGAAATGCCACAAAGGGGTTGGTAAAAACACCCAGGAATGGTGGCTCAAATGCCGTGAAGGGTTGGTAAAAAACCTGGGATTGGTCCATCAAGTGCTGCTGGGAAAAACCACAAAGGGTTGGTAAAAACTTCTGGGAAGGGGAACCCAGTAGCTCAGTGGATAGAGCGGGTGCCCCATGTACAAAGGCTATGACTTTGCCACAGCGGCCGCGGTTCACTTCCAGCTTGCGGCCCTTTGCTCCATGTCATCCCCTCTCTCTCCCCCTTTCACACTTATATTCTGTCCTGATGGCAAAAAGGCCAAAAAATAATCTTTAAAAAAATAAAAAAAGTTTTGGAATGGTGGTTTAAACAGCGTTGGAAAATGCCACAAAGGATCCAAAAAACACAGGATTGGTGTCAAACGTTGCTGAGAAACACTGCAAAGGATCTCAAATGTTTTTGGGAATCTGAAACTAACTAGTGTGTATTTTTGGAGAAACTGGACCTTGGAGCAATGGCCGTTTTTGGGATAACTGGCAGGCAGGTAAATGGGCCTTTAGTCTAATGGGACATTTTTCGGCTAATGGGGCTTTTAAATTTTGGGCTGTTGGAACATTGGCATGGCATTGTGCTAATTGCAAAAATGGTCATTTTGTGGGTGAAGTACTCCTTTAAAGTTTGGATAATCTTTTTTATTTTATTTTTTAAATAAAGTGATTAAACAGAGCAGCAAAACAGAGATAAATACACCCATCTTAGTGTGAGGTTGCTGTGTTTGGACACTCGGGGCTCCAGTGTTTGTGGGTTTTGCACCACAATGTGGCACAAACATTTGCTGAAGGGATTTCAGGTTCAGTTTGGGTTTTGGCCGGACCAGCCGGCTCATTAGCTCGGCTGCTCTGTGGCATGGCATCACAACACTTCAGGTGCAAAACTTTTCCCAGACAACACAATGAGGAAACAGGGGATGCACCTCCCAGTGTTTCCTTTCCACACAACAACACAACAAATCTCTCAGTGTTGATTGTTCAGTGACAATTATTCTGAGTGTTGATTATGCACTTATAGAGCGGTTGCGGCTTCGAAGCTGTTCAGAACTATCTGAAAGTGTTAAATTAACTCTGATGGGGATGAAATTACACAAATACTGATGCAGAGATGGTTGTTAACACAGACAATGTTGCTGTTTTTATGTTTTCATTACAGCAGCTGGTTAGATTCAAGTCAGAATATTTTTTTTAACTTCCTTTCTGTTATTGGCTGTTATCTCCTATTTTATCAGCGCTCATTTATCCAAACATTGTTCCGTCATCAAAAACAATCACCATCTGGTATCTGTCTAACTAACCGTAAAAGAAAATAACAAACAACTTATAAATTTTGAGCAAAATTAAACCTAAAAAGCTGAACCCGAGTTTCATTTTACAAGCATGTAGTTTGGGAAAATCACCACACGGCATTTCAACACACCAAGAACATACAAGTACAGTGAGGAGGATGAGAACTGTGTGCGAGAGGTGAAACAGGCAATTAGTGTCAATCACCGCGAGCCAATAAAAAGCTGAATATCTAATATTTTACTCAGTCATGAAACATTCTGCTTTTTAAGAATGAAACATCATGCCTTTTTAATGTGTGCTAATCATATGTCCATTAAAGTCTGCATCATATTTTAGTTAAAAGAAATCTGCACCCTTCATATCTTAACCCTCTGAAACATGAGCAAATTGGTTTTATCACTTTCAAAAACATAAGAAGACAATGAGAAACTTAATAAGACACGACCCAAAAATGTGCAAGAAATTAGTAAAAAGTTGCAAGAAATGTATCAGAAAAAATAGAAACAAAAAAACCTAAATGATATATATTTATATATATGTATATTTTCTTTAAATATATAGTTATAATAATTACACATTTTCTGGACATTCTTTTTTTTTTTTAAAGATAATTTTCAATACCTCTCCATTTCTTGTCACACTTCATTAATTTCTAGCAATTTGTGGGTTAGTCATTGTCTTCTCCCTCACCTTTTCAAGAGAAATCAAACCAAGTAGCTCAGATTTCAAAGGGTTAAATAGCTTTTGAAAGGTACATGAACGCACCTAAAAAAAACTGATGTTGATTCAGGTTTCAAAGGGTTAAGATTTACAT
>NW_024617509.1:0-1978 GCF_008729295.1 Plectropomus leopardus | reverse complement strand
CGGAGACTGTGGTCAAAGTCAGGCCAATTACTTTTCCCTAGCTAGTGTAATCTATGTAGTTTGTATTTTAACAGTAATGGGCTATTCATCGTTACAGTGGCATCACGGTGTCATTTACATCAGATTCTACTTTTTTTTTCTGATTTTGGTGTCAGTGTTTTGACATGCTAAATTATGACGTGTCTGAACTATGTATACTATGTAGTTTTTTGAAGTTTTTTCAACATCACATTTTGATATTTTTCGACATACTATACTATGTCGTTTTCTGACGTTTTTTTGACATGCTATATTACAGCAATTTCGACCAGTATTTTGATATGCTATATTATAACATGTCTGGACATGCTATAATGTTATTTTTAGGACTTTTTTTGACATGTCATATTTTGTCATTTTTTGGACAAACTATACTGTCGTTTTTGGCCATTTTTTTCAATATCTTATACTATAATGTGTCTCGACATGCTGTTCATGTTGTTTTCAGCCCTTTTTTGACATCATATTTTTTTATTTTTTGCCATACTATACTATGTGTTGCGGCCGTTATTTCGACATGCTACATTATGACTTTTTTGGCATTATTATCAAGCTGCTCATTCCCCCAAAGGGAGACGAACCCCTTCATAATCATGCAAACGGCTGCACCCTGGCTCGTGAGCATGTTTAACATGTTCATGAAGCAGCAGCAGCAGCTGTTTGAGCAATCATTGACAGGAAACCACATGTGTAGGGGTGTGGAGACGGAGACGGAGAGTGGAGAGAGTGATGACGCAATGGACCTCCAGATGAAGATGAAGAACAGCTCAGTGTTTGAGTGCTTTTTCTGCTTTTGTCTTATCTTGCTAAGACTCTGTATTAGACTGTATATGTAATTCCTATAAAAGGGAGTGAGGTAACTGTTGCTTTTGATATATGCTTCTGATATTTTTGTCTTTGAATAAAGACTGCATCGAGCAGTTTTAACCTTTTCCTACCATCCCTGGGTGTTTACCTTTTCATCCTTCTAAGAATCTGGTGACTGAAAGACAAAAAAGAATCAGGTTGCGGGACAAAAGCAAACTTTAAGTTTGGTGCTTGGCTTTGGCTGTTCGATTATTTAGTGTCCGCGTAAGGTCGAGACATAAACTCTTAAAGAGAAGGGATTCAGCTCTTTGACAATGATGTCTTTGGCAGGTTTTTCAACATGCTATACTATGATGTGTCTCCACAGTCTATACTTAACTGTTTTCAGCTGTTTTTTCAACATGTCATATTTTGGCATTGTTCGACATACTAAACAATCTCGTTTTTCTGTCGTTTTTCCAGCATTCTATATGATGTTTTCGGACATTATTTTGACAGGCTATTTTATAACATTTCTCGACATGCTATTCAATGTTCAGCACTTTTTTCACCATACTATAGTATACAATTTTTGGTTTTCAGCCATTTCTGTGATGGGTCAAAATTTCATTTTTTGCCATACAGTACTATGTGATATTTGGTCATATTCTCAATATGCTAAAGTATGAGTTTATGGCCTTTATTTGGTCCGGTTTTCAACATGCTATGCTATGGTGCATATCTAAGAGCTATAATAACTGGTTTTTAGCCGTTTTTGGGACGGGTCAAAATTTGAGATTCTTTACCTTACTATACTATGCGATTTTTCGCTCACTTTGTCAACATGCTAAATGATAACTTTTTGGTCATTTTTTGGCGCTGTTTTCAACATGCTATGCTATGGCGCGTCTGTACGAGCTAAAATAAGCAGTTTTCAGCCATTTTTGGGACGGGTCAAAGTTTGAGATTTTTTGCCTTACTATACTATGCGATTTTTTGCTCATTTTTTCAACATGCTAAATTATCCGTTTTTTGTCTTTTTTTGGCCATGTTTTCAAAATGCTATGCTATGGCACGTCTCTGTGAGCTATAACAAGTGGTTTTCTGGCATATTTGGGGCGGGTCCAAATTTGAGATTTTTTGCCTTACTATA
>NW_024617508.1:0-1063 GCF_008729295.1 Plectropomus leopardus | reverse complement strand
CGTTACCTTGTTGGAGTATCCAGTCTACTGTGTATCTTGGCATTTATTTTCTGGTCATTTTCATATCTTTGGTAAAAACTAAAGAAACATATAAATAGCTTGAGTTTTGTGTTTCTGAAATCAATGATAGCTTGGTTATTGTTACAAATGTTATGTTCTTTCTATGTTATCATAAACAAGACTAAAGGGCTGTACACAATAAAAACAAAACACAATAAATTAAACAATATCTTTAACAATGGGAGTATTCACACTGATGAACACGAGAGTCTCTCTGTAATGTTATTCGCCATGTTGAATAAGAAGCCCTGTAAATTCTGGTGGATTGTGATAAGTGATACCAAAATCACTTGCCACTGTTGTCCTTTGAGTGATTGTTGGGAATTGGTGTTTAAATGTATTAAATGGCTATCACATTTATATAAAATATATTAGAGTAGGTTAAAATAAAAAATAGGATCTCATAAAATACACCAAACTATCAGTTTGGAACAATGATTAATAATGAAAATCATAATGATACTGTAAAATACTGTATCAATAGTAAAGATTTAGATAATTTGGAGTTCTGACAGCAGGGGTTGACAGCATTCACTATTGTGCAACATTAAATGGACATCATGTGTTTATAAAAATGTATTTAAATCCAGCAAAATCAAAAACCTGAATGTAACCGTAATACAATGTACTATAAACTAAATAAACATAACTTATGTCTCATAGGATATAATGATGACGTTCTGACATTTTAGATCCAAGAGGTCAAAGGTCAAATGTGACATCATAATGTTCTGCAAAAACACTTTTCTTGCTGTCACTCAATGTCATTAGTCAGGAACAGGAGGGGAGATATTTGGTCAGATACTATGTTGGTGACACTGATATTGAATGCCCACCTTAAAACTGTGCTGACTGTATAGATCTTTCTCTGTGTTGCCGAGGGGTGTGTGTGTGTGTGTGTGTGTGTGTGTGTGTGTGTGTGCGCGTGTGTGTGTGTCTGTGTGTGTGTGTGTGTATGTGTGTGTGTGTGTGTGTGTGTGTCTTGTGTACAAAGGCATATAAC
>NW_024617507.1:0-2500 GCF_008729295.1 Plectropomus leopardus | reverse complement strand
TTGTTTTGGGTCACTGGAACATTTCTCCTTTTTGCTCAGCAGGTGGCGCCATTACCATATGTCATTTTCGAGGACTTGGAGGTTAAAAATTTAACAGCCTATTCTGCCCTGATTAATAATGACATTCTATTTTAAAATCTTAAAACACCATTTTTATTGATAAAATATTGGTCTGTAAGTATTTGTTGAGCAGTAAGCAATTCTGTTAGCTATGAAATCAGTACAGATATACTCTCTCTCAAATTAATAACTTCAGTTTAATGATTTTTACATTTCTGTTGCTTTCAGAACTTTATGTTACACATAAAGTACGAGACCAGACTTTGTATATGTTAACAGTTCCCAGCTGGTCCAGCCACAGGGTCCCGATTTCTCCTTAGTCATTAGCTCAAGGTCTACACATAAAATAAATGATCACACATTCAGTTTTATTTCACAAGATGTAAACACATGGGATTACAGCACAGTGAAATAGAACATATTACCAGGATTAAGTGCTAAAATTTGGTAAATATAAACCACTGCAACCAGAAAAGTGCATATTACAGCTTCAAGACCGATGACGTAAAGGTTGACATGATAAAAAGAGGCCCTTAAAGTCAGTACTTCAAAATAAAGTGTGCTTTTTATAAACCTGACACGTTTGCGAGTCACTTGCGGTCTCTTCAGTAGGGACTTGTGACCCACTTTTAGATCACGACCCCCAAGTTGGGAACCAGTGCTTTCATAACAAATCAGTATTTCCAACGTCTCTCATGAAAGAGGCTAAAAACACCATCTAGATAAAAATTACAATAGAAAGCAACATTATACAGCAGTGTATAAAGTCACAGCACTCTCTAAGGCACAAGAAAAACGTTACTTTGCATTAACATGTAATAATCTGCAGGTTAGAGTAAGGTAATTGTTGTCAAAATCTGACCATTCAAAAATCTCTTGACTTGTAACTCTTGATTAGCAGATTGGGTTTTTTTTCTACTTCCTGCCTTTTGTTTTTGTGTTGCCTTTTAAATGTTCTGTAGTATTATGAGCTGTCCTCTCTTACACTCGTAGGTGCGAGAAATTGCCTACAGGATTTACCTTTACCCTAATGCAGACATGATGGAGTGCCTGGAGGAGCTGCTAAAATGCAGATACAAACTAGCCAAACTGGTGGGCTACGACTCGTACGGACACAGAGCCCTGAAGGGAACGATGGCCAAAACACCAGGTAAATTTATGACTTTGCTTCAGCATCGACATAGTTATCATTAGTCAGACAGAGCGGGAACTATTAGGATGTAATTAGTCTTTTTTGCTAATTCTTATTTTATGAGACACAGAAATCATTTTTCTGGCTGGTCTTTTTGTGCTTCTGGCAACAAGTCTCAAATTGTTTTACGTGCTACAACTTAATTTTTATTGCCCTTTGCAGAGACGGTGATGAGCTTTCTTCAGCTGCTAACAGATAAGCTGTCAGACAGGTATGGTTCACTTCTTAAAAGTTTTCTCAAAGATGTGAAAACACAGAGATCCAATATTCTGTCCACTGATTGCTGTAATGACATTTTTTTTGTTTTTTTTATATTGTCTTTAAAGACTGCTGTGTCATTAAAGACTTTGTCAAATCAATGCTTGTTGGTTGTGCATGATGCCCTAGAGTCTGTTTCCTAAAACCCACACATTTATTTTTGTTTGAGTTGGAGCAGTTGAAATAGTTCTTTTCATTTTTCCACTCTTGGTTCAGATTCAGAGGGCCCCAGGCTTTTAGTGTTTTGTTTTCACCTTCTTGTTTTTATGTGAATAAATATTCTGTGTGTGATGCCCCTCCCAATGTCTCGGAGGCTCTCCCGGTCAACCGCAGCAGGCAGTTGTCTGACATGGGTGGGTTATTGGCTGATTAGGCTCACATGGGCCTTCCCAGCTGTAAAAGCTGGATTTGACCGTTATTGTCTTTTCAGGGCTGACACCGACACTGATTATTAGTATTTAATGAGACCAATAGTTGAAACCAATATGCATTTACAATTAGGGGTGTGATTTTTTTTTTTGGTAGCTCACGATTTCATTTGATTACGATTCTTGGGGTCATGATTCGATTCAGATCAATTTTCGATTCAAAACAATATCCGATTCAGAATCGATTCTCGATTCAAAATATTGGAGTTGTAATTTCAGGATCGACTCCAGTCTGTTTTGCCAGTGGCATATTATGTTATAAAAGTAAAGTGTGTATGAAATGATTGAGGTTTTATTATGTACAAGCTTTTTTGTTGTAGAAAACCTTTCTCCCAAGTGTTGGGAGAAAGTGAAAAAATAAACATTGTAATTATTATAGTTCAAAACAATGGACACACTTATAATGGGATACACAAACAGCTGCAAAAAACAAAAGTCCCATTGTTTTTTGCAGGTGTTTGTGTATCCCATTATTTTTAACATTCTGCAAGGCAGCTCCTGTATCTGTGGTGATGCAGAGGGCCACATCACAGTCCTGACACTTCAAAGAGGGCCCTGATTC
>NW_024617506.1:0-1314 GCF_008729295.1 Plectropomus leopardus | reverse complement strand
TATACCAATGTCTGAATATTTTTAAGAATTAGATGTTCATTACTCTTTGGGAGGGTGAACCTGCATCGTCATGTTTATTACATTATAAATATATTTGTGACATAAAATGGTCTCAAAATTATAATAATATCATTTATGGCAATTATTTCTGGGATAGTATGTCATCCAACAAAAAAAAAATATTATGACAGGCCTAACAAAGAAACTGGGAACAATGATAGATTTATACCATCCTGTCAGGAGAGCTAAAAAAAACTTGAAAAATTGTGGTATATTGGGAGGGAGTTGTAGAATTTGTAAAATTTTGATAAACTACTGTTGATCTCACTAAATTTTCAGCACACTTCCTATTCCACAAATTGTGGCGACTACTTACTGTATACTTCGAAAGAGGTCTTAAAAAGAGTGGTCTAGCATTTTGGGAGCTCAGATTTTTGTTCTTCCAAAGGCTGATGAGCAGGTTTGTATCAGTTTGGTCTGTGAGTATCCAGCACAGAGTTAAGTCTCTGTGGGACATGTTTAGTCTAGTTCATGACAAAGACTGGAGGGTGAATGAAACAGCTTGTCTGACTTTGTCCAAAGAAGAAAAAAATCCTCCCTGAAGCTCAAAATTACTTTTATTTACTTTGTGAATCTTGTCTGTTCATCAGGCGTAAAATGTAAATGTAAAACTAACATGTGGTTTTGGGAACAAGTGCTGTTGGAGTTCTTTTTTGATCAGCAACATCTGGGTGAATTGTCTGCATATAACAAATGTAACAATCATAGTGGGGTTGCCAGGTTTGAGCTGTGCCCTGACTTAAAAGTAAGTCAAATGAGCTGTCTGTCTGAAGTTCAACTATTTGTCTGTCTTTGTATAATCTGTTGCTGGTGAGGATGATGGTGTATCAAATGGTTTATTTTAATTTATTTTATTTTATTCAACCTTTATTTTCTAAAGTTAATCTCACTGAAACATGGAGTCTAATTCCCAAGAGAGACCTGTTTCAATTGTGCAATAAGCATGTCCAGTGTGTCAACATTGGTGGGAAATGAAATCAGCCCCCCTGCAGGAGAGATTATTGAATGGATTGTGTTATTGTTTGTGTGTGTGTGTGTGTGTGTGTGTGTGTGTGTACATACGTGTACGCGCGCTGTCACTATCTGCTGAGCTGCTGACAGCAGAGAACATTAGAGTGCATTTTCCTGTTGCATTAGAGGAATGTCACATGCCTTTGTTGAAATATACATAGGAATTCTTTCACTTTAGAGACTGTTTATGGCGCCTAGTTATGGTGTTAGAAAGTTAAAAGTGTCTCACTGTCAGGATTGGGC
>NW_024617505.1:0-1980 GCF_008729295.1 Plectropomus leopardus | reverse complement strand
GTCGTCGTTGTCGTCATTTATGTTAATGTTTATTTTATTTCTTTTGACAGTGGGAATGTGCGACTGTATGAGGGGATATAAATTTGTACATTGAAATTTCAATAAAAATATTAATTAAAAAAAAAGAGCACAGAGAGTGAGCAGGACCGATCCTCCCCTCCCCCACCACAGCTGGATGACAGTTAGATGAGTTAAACACACACACACACACACACACACCAGTGACTCAGGTATAGATTTAGCAGTGAGGTCAACCTGCCAGACGCGTCCTGCATCACGCCGCCTCTGAGCCGAGGATAAAGGGAACAAACTGTTATTTCGGGTCTGGCCCGCTCTAAATAGGAGGATCCAGCTCTGCAGCAGGCTGCGAGGCTGATATGAATTCCCAGAATGCTCTGCAAAGAAAAGATGGAAAAGGTCAGAGTCCGCATTCATCTTTTTCTGCTCGCAGCATCACCTTTCCCTGCTTTTCTTCCTCTGCGTCCTTGGCCTTTTTCTTTCTCGTCTCCCTGGGGTGAATAAATGGAACGGTGCCGCGGCGCTGATGACATTTTCTCATCTGCTGGTTTCTCTCGCTGAGCCGTCGTCACTCATTACCCGCGCCCGCTCCGACAGCACTGTTTATCCAGAGCAATTAAAACGCTGTTTGTTCAAAAGACGAGCACGTGAGAGAAACAAACGTTATTAAGGGTTCAACACGGTTTAAATAGAGCGTATAAACGGCGAGCCGGAGCAGAGGGGGATTATATTCGTCTGCCCTTGTAAAGGCTGCTTTTAATGGCTGAGAGCGAGGTTAGTAATTCGCCAAACAAGCCGCTGTTGAGGCGAAGTCTCATTTCCTGGTGTGAGCGCTGCTCCCTGAGTCATCATCTGATCTCGATCCTCTCCAGCTGCTCACCCGCTCACCATTCTGCGCGTTATCGACAACATCTCCTGCCGCGCCGCCATTCACACGCGCGCCGCAAACACCTGCTGACGCCGCGCGCGTGTGTGCAATTAGGCATCATCAGCCAGAGAGCATTTGTGTGTGTTTGCTGATTTTGTGTGTCGGGCTTTGAGCTGCTGAATTAACCCTTTAGAGCAGAGAAACTCAACTTGCTTTGCTTGGGGGCCACAAAACGACAAGAGGCCAGGGGCCGGTCAAAGTGGACTCATGCATGTTCTCGGGATTTTAGGCCATTTTTAGGATTTTAGGACATTTCTCAGATTGTAGGGCGTATCTATGACTTAAGGATGTTTATCAGATTTTAAGAATTTTTAAAGATTTTAAGACATTTCTAGGATTTTAAAACATTTCTCAGATAGCATGTGTCTAAGATTTTAGGATGTTTGTCGGATTTGAAGATTTTTCTCAGATTTTAGGACATTTCTAGGATTTTAGGACATTTCTCAGATTGTAGGGCATATCTACGACTTTAGGATGTTTATCAGATTTCGAGAATTTTTAAAGATTTTAAGACATTTCTAGGATTTTAAGACATTTCTCAGATAGGACGTGGCTAAGATTTTAGGATATGTCTTGGATTTGAAGATATTTCTCAGATTTTAGGACATTTCTAGGATTCTAGGAAACTATTTTGTTTCTGTCAACTCTGAATGACGTGTATTTTATGACCATAAAGATATTGTTTATTTTTAAATGAAGTCTTGTGTGTTTGGCGATAGCAGGTCCCGGTTAAAACAAAAAAGATCTTAATCTTAAACAAAACTGTCTCTCTCTGTAGGGATACTCCCCTGGAATAACAACCTGAGCCTGTCAGCGACAAAAACTAACACTTTTAGTAGACATAAATGCTCCGAATGGTCACATCACAGCCTGTTTTGTCTCCATTAGTCAGCGTTTTCCCAAAAAACGGGAAAATAGGGTTCAGTTTGAGAAGAAAAGATGTTTTTGAGTATAAAACCCGGAGAAAGGTAAACAGATAGATTATGTGCATTTACTAAAGAGAGAGCAGGTAGGACGTGTGTGTGTGTGTGTGT
>NW_024617504.1:0-2706 GCF_008729295.1 Plectropomus leopardus | reverse complement strand
GCTATAATCAAAAAGAAAAGGAAAACAAATTCCAGAAGACTGTATTTATACTTATCTTAAGTGTATATTTAAAATTATGTTTTTTATGGGGTTTGTTTTGCTCATTTCTTTGTAATTTTTTAATAATTTCTTGCTCATTTTTGGGAGATTTCTCATTGAGTTGCTCGTCTCTTTTTATGTTTTACAGAGCCGGTTGGCTGGTTTCAGATTGTGAAGGAAGTTTCCAAACATTAAACTGAACTCTAGTAATGAACTGATTAGATTTTGGTGGTCGAAGGTCAAAGGTCAAGATCCCAGTGACCTCATTCATCATGTTTTTGGCCGTAACTGAAAAACCCTGAGGAGGTAAACTGAGCTGATCTTCACACACGGATGGAAACTGTAGGTGCACGTGAACAGGAGCCTTTGCATTGAAACATGTTGCATAAATAACATAAAATAAAACTGAATACAGGAAAAACTACAGTTTTTTTGCTGACTTTTATATAGAATCACTATATTTTTATATTTGTAAATTACCTAAATCTCTGCAAAAATTAAAAACAGGACATTTCTTGGATTTTAGGTCATTTCTCAGATTTCAGGACGTTTCTTAGATTTTAGAACATTTCTTGGATTTCATGACATTTTTAGGATTTTAGGACATTTTTAGGATTTTAGGATGCTTCTTAGATTTTAGGAAATTTCTCGACTTTAGGACATTTTCTAGAGTAGGACATTTGTACAGAATCTCTGTATATTTCTTTAACTGTAAATCACTTAAATCTCTGTCATAATAATTAAAAACAGTTTCCGGCTGCACGACTGACGAGATTTAAGTCGCTTCGAGAAAGGTCAGAGGTCACAAATCCATCCTTTGGTCACGACGAAGATGAAACGTCCTCCTCCTCGTCCTCACTGAGCGAAACGTCCCCTCTTTGTCTGTCTCTGTCTCGTGTCGTCTCTCTCATGTGCTGATGCAAACCACTGGAAGCTGTGGCCCAGATTAAAGAGAGCAGTTCCGGTGAAAGGAGGAGGCCTTTATTTTTAGACGGTCATGTTTAATGAATGGCCTCGCCTCGAGTCTCGGGCTCGTCGTATTAAAGCAGAGAAGAAGAGGCCTGCTCTGCTCTCACGCCATCAGTCAGTGACGGGACGGAGAGACGCTGCGGATTCAAAGGTGCTGCGAATGACGGCTGATCGAAATGTTGTCGGTAGATGACAGAAATGTGTTTTCGAGCTTCACTCAGAGCGTGTTGGTGAAAAAAGAAGAGCAGAAAAACCTCAGGTGGTTCCTCTGCACGTGTTGCACCACAAATACAGAAACGATTATATCTTTTTTTTAATCACATCACATATTTCATAAATTAAACAATTCATTTTATGTCATTTCAACTGCAAGCAAGGGTTAAATGTGCAGCCATTTTGCTGTCAGTTTGTTAAACTTCTGCCAGAATTTCAAGAAATAGCCAACCTGGAAGTATTACTGCAGTACTCAGAGGTTACGCTCGCGCAAAAGCTGTAATACCCCTGTGTAGAAATACTCTGTTACAAGTAAAACTCCTGCATTCAAAATTTTACTCGAGTACAAAAGTCACAGTCATCAAAATATTCTCAAAGTATCAAAAGTAAAAGTACTCATTATGGAGAATTCATAGTCATCATAGTTTATGAGCTGATTTATATTTTGTATTAGACGTCCAGTGTGTGGGATTTAGGGGGAAATGGAAAATACTATATTAAGTATTTTAGGATGTTTATTTAATTGTAGGACATTTCTTGGATTTAGGGACATTTCTTACATTTTAATACCTTTCTAGGATTTTAGGACATTTCAAAGATTTTTGGTAATTTCTTGGATTTTGGGACATTTTTGGATTTTCTGACATTTCTATGATTTTAGGATGTTTCTAGGATTTTAGGACATTTCTCATGTTTTAGGATGGTTCTCGAATTGTAGGATGTTTTGAAGATTTTTCTCTTCAAAACAAGACCTCTGGACATTTCCAGGATTTTAGGACATTTCATGGAATTTATGATGGGATTTTTATGATGTTTTTAGGATTTTAGAAGATTTCTTGGATTTGAAAACAGTTTTTAGGATTTTGGGATGGTCCTATGAATTTAGGAAGTTTCTTGGATTTTAGAATATTTCCGGGATTTTAGGACATTTCCAGGATCTTAGGATGTTTCTCTGATGGCACCCTATCAGGGACCAGATTTGGCCCGCAGGCCATAAGTTGAGTATCACTATATTCACACAAACAAACAAACAAACAGATGGAGGCAGCGGTGAACCAGCAGCTCCAGTGTTCTGTGAGGTAAAATCACTGTTTTTGTTGGTGGCGTCTGGGAGTTTTAAGTAAAGTGAGATCACAGCTTCAAATACGTCCTCGTCTCCAAACCTGCAGCGTCTCGACCGCCATCTAAGTACGTCATACAATCCTTTTTACCTTTTTAACACTTTATTCAAAGTACTTTTCCTTTTCTACTAATTTTAGGTGTTTTTTTTAAAATTAATATTTTACTTTTAGGTTGTATTTTACCTTATTTTGTGTTTTTTACTGACACGTCCGATAACGTCCGATTTACTGATAACAAGTTTTAATGTTTCAGTAAATATGATGTTGTGTGAGAGGCAGACTGGCCGCTTTAATGCTTATGACGAATGTCTGAGCCGCATGCTGTGTGTGTGTGCGTGTGTGTGTGTGTGTGTGTGTGTGTGTG
>NW_024617503.1:0-2244 GCF_008729295.1 Plectropomus leopardus | reverse complement strand
AGCACAAGTCTGCCGCAACTCAAGTCTGACGTAGCACAAGTCTGCCATAGCTCAAGTCTGCCGCTGCACAAGTCTGCCGCAAACAAATCTCCCGCCATAAAAATCTGCCGCTACACAAGTCTGCTGCAGCTCAAGTCTGCCGCAGCACAAGTCTGCCACAGCTCAAGTCTGCCGCAACACAAGTCTGACGCAGCAAAAGTCTGCTTCAACACAAGTCTGTCACAGGACAAGTCTGCCGCATCACACCCCTGTGCAGCATCACGTCACATCCACAGCATCGCGTTGTGTGTTTCATCTGTTATATTTCTGAATCTAATCTCTCAGTAAATTCAGGGATATCTACCAGATCATCAGGCAGCTAATCAATACATTAATGGGTTATCTTATATTTATGGTCCATGTACCATCCACCCGAGTGTTTAAGGGGTAAAAAAAAAAAAAGAACTTTGGTTTGATAAGGTTAAAGCAAATATCAACAAGGGAACCAGTTTATTAGAATCAACATCAAATGATTAAATTATCATTATTAGGATTTTTGTTATTAACCCCATTAAATGGACATTCTGTAACATCCTGATTAACATTTTCAATAAGATGTAAATTCTTCAGTGTTACTTAAAGGCAAACTGATGAATATTCAGACCAACGTGACATTTATCAGTTTTACATTTCAAATGTCACATTTACATGATTTTAACTCAGTATTTATATAATTCATGTGTTTTTACATTAAATGTCATCATGACCTTAAGCTTAAACTGTGGGGTACCAGCTGTCCAGCCGTCTGTTTCTACTGTGTGTCTCTGTGAGGACCAAAGTGTCCTCACAGAGACACAGGACACGCTGACGGGTCAGTGTCACGTCCACCACAGTCCTCACAAGTACACACAGACAAACGTGTGTGTGAGACACTCAGGAAATTAAACAGCTGAAATATCTGTCGCCTCCTTTTCTGTGCAGAGTTTTTAAAGTAAATCCAGAGCTGCTCCCTGTCTCTCTCTCACACACACAAACACACACACGTCATCATTAAAAACAGTGTGTGACAGTGTTTTCCCTGCTTTCTGTCTGTCAGGATCACCTCCACTCTGCAGCTTGTTTATATTCTGTCAGATTTCAGAGGCGACCAGCTCTGCAGCTCTGCTGACGCTCCGTCATGAGTTTACCGATATTTTTCTTCTCCCTCTGAGGAAATCTAACTTCCTATGTATGAAAATAAACTAAACTGGGCTTGTTGGTCCAGTCCCACCCCGAACTACCTGATGGTGGCACTACAGGGACTGTTTAAAGTTCAGAACTTTGGAAATTTATAACGAATCACCTATCAATCCAACGGCACAGCACTTTCACTAACTGCAGGTCCGACTGCGAAGAAGACTCTGTAAATTCTGGTGCAAATCAATCACTGTTTTCATCCCAAACTGTCAAACTAATTGCATCTGTCTCCTTCCACATTTTTCACACCAAACTCACCACACAGATTTTAGAATGATCCAAAAACTGAGCCCACAGTGCAACCAAATGTGTTCCAGTTAACAGACTAATAAAGCTCCAAAGATCATGAAAACATTAAATCAAAAAATCGTATTTTTGATTCTGCCCTCATGCAGCCCTAACAGTCAAAATCAACTTTAAACGTCATTTGATGACGTACTGATCAGTGCACCTTCTGTTGCACCTTTCAAGAAGAAAATAATGAAACAAAGAAAATTAGCCCAATGGTTTAAACCCCCAGATCCGCAAATTGAAACAAAGATTGCAATAATTATAAAGAAACTGGCGTTTAACCAACCTGGAAGAGTCCCGTTAAGTCTGGCTGGACAGTCTTAAAGTGTATAAGAAGGCCCTCCGCCACGCCAGAGCAAACTATTATTCATCATTAATTGAGGAAAACAAAAACAATCCCAGGTTTCTTTCCATCACTGTAGCTTTTTTAAAGGCCCATCTATGGACACGCATTGGCTTAGGCTATAAATGTTGTAGT
This sequence comes from Plectropomus leopardus, assembly GCF_008729295.1. Taxonomy (NCBI): domain Eukaryota; kingdom Metazoa; phylum Chordata; class Actinopteri; order Perciformes; family Serranidae; genus Plectropomus; species Plectropomus leopardus. The sequence continues at coordinate 260 of NW_024617503.1, read as the reverse complement.
ATGTGGCATCAGTGTAATGCTATATTCTTGTCCCAAATATACATGAAATAAATTTAAAAAATAGAAACAATTATACAAAAATTACCCAAAAATAAACAATGACAAGAAAATAAATAATAAAACAAAGGGACAATGAAATGACCTTAAAGAAGGCAAAAAATTAAAAACTACATATATTTATTTTTCTGTAACATATTTCTACAATTCTACAATTTCATTTAGCAGACGCTTTTATCCAAAGCGACGTACAACACAAGCAA
>NW_024617502.1:0-1443 GCF_008729295.1 Plectropomus leopardus | reverse complement strand
TGACTATAATAATTGGAGGTCTGTGGACATTGTTAATATTCACGACGTCCATTATGTTTTAACCCCTAAATGCCTGGAACATCAGTTTTCTTTGCTGCATTCAGACATGTTTCACATCATCATTTTAACCCCTGAAACCTGGAAAAATGGTTTGATTCATTTCAAAAACATAATAAGCAACTATGAAATATTATTTAAAGGTAAAAAAAAAAATTACCTGAAAATTGCCTATGATTGATTATTAGATATTATCAAAAATTGAGATAAATATGTCCAGAAAATATAATCATATAATGAAATCAGAATTATCCTATTTATTTAAAATGTATTAAAAATCAACATTACAGAGAAGAATATCAACCTTCCTTAAGGTCATTTTTTGTTCTGTTTTTGTTTTTTGTTTTCTGATTTTTCCAGTAATTTTCTTTGAACTTTTTATTAATTTCTTGTTATTTTTTTGGTAATTTCTTGTAAAGTTAAAGTTGAAGTTTCACAATAGTAATCATTCTGTTTGCCTTTGTCAAAGACCAGATGAAATCTGAAATTCTGATCAAAGTTTAAAATTTAAAAATATGTTTATTTTTTTTATTACAGGTGTTCTTGCATCTTTTCTTCTAAGTGACCTGAAAGATACCTGGGATGGATTATTAGATTTTTTTTTTTTAAAGAAAGAACAACATCCAGAAATTATATTTATATTTCTTAATTATACATTATAAAGACTTTCCTGAGGCCATTTTCTGTTTGTTTTTTACTTAATGTATTTTTTTGTCTTATTTTCCAGTGATTTTTTAAAATTAATTTCTAGCTCATTTTTGGGCCATTTCTTGTAAAGTTGCTTGTGGCTCTTGTGTGTTTCTGAAAATAAAAAATAAAAATAAATAATTTGCATCAAAGGGTTAATCATCCTTTTTTCCTTCGTCTTATTTGCGGGGCCAGACGAAACTGACATTTTTAAAAAATTATGTTTTTAATTACTTTCCTCTGTTTTAATGCAGGTGTTCTTTTATATTTCCCTGTAATTTACCTGAAAAACATAAACTACAACAAGGAGGATGAAATGAAGTCTTCGCTTGTGTTCGTCATGATGTGATTTCTCGGATCATATTTGTTCAAACACACACCTGTCGGCCTCTCCAAGATGGCCCCGGTCAGTCGATGATCTCAGAGTTTTTCCGAGCTGCTCATCTTCTGGTACAATCCATCTGTGATTACAGTCAGGTATCAGATCCAAACGCTCCCCAAAATGTGTGTGTGTTTGTGTGTTTGTGTGTGTGTGTGTGTGTGTGTGTGTGTCAGGTCTTCTTCTGTGGTTTTATTCAAGAGAAATAAATCCTTTTAGACGAGTTCTTGTTGTTTTCGGCGTCCGCGGATCGTCTGTCTGCCTGAACTTTGAGCTTTGAACAGGAAGAAGGTAAAAGACATTCACACACCTGACGCAGG
>NW_024617501.1:0-1133 GCF_008729295.1 Plectropomus leopardus | reverse complement strand
TGTAACAGTAGGGTATTCAACTTTATTATATGACAGTAGCTACTTTATTGAAATTTATTGTAACTGCAGTTCATTCACTACTTTTGTATTTTAGTAGTTAACATTAGTTTAGAGGTCATTTAAAAATATCAAGAAATATATTGTGTATCATGATATAGCTTTAAAATATTGCAATATTATTTTCAAGCTATCACCTAGCCCTAGTTGAGTGTAAGATTGTATGAATGAATAAATGAATGAATGAATGAATGAATGAAGCCTTTATTGCTCCTAAGGGACTTTGTCTTGCACCAAGAACATAAAAACATTAACGACAAAAGACATCAACATCCATACTGGACAGACAGCACATAATACATGACAGAAATGTCATATAGCAAATTCAATAAAGTGTTTGAGAAGTTCTTGAAAAAGCTGCAAGCAGCAGAACATCTGCCCAGCAATCATCCCTTTCCGCACAGGCATCTTTTAAATGGTCACTGTATTAGTTTCACCAAAATCAAACCACTCCTGAGGTTTGACAGAGCAGAGCCCATGTGAATGCAAAGCCAACAGCAGGTTTGTGTCTGGTAGTTCTCTATCAGCAGGAAAGATTTGAATATGAGATGGAGACGAGCAAACACACAGAGAAGTTCATTTGCATCGTCTGAATTAAAGCAGGGTTACAACTATTTAAACAGTCAAATACTAGAGAATTTCACCGCGTCTTGAAGGACGTGCGAGAATGCCAAAAAGTCTCCTGTTACAGCAACACATACACACACACACACTCTCTGAAGACAGATCACACACACTGTTATTACAGCATTTTATAGTCTTCACAGATATTTGAGTGTCTTTTCACAGCCACTGAGAAACTGTTTGTCACTTCTCTCTCTCTCTCACTCACACACACACACACACACACAGTCTATCTCTCAATAATCCTTTATCCAAACACATCACTCACCCAGACAGACAGACAGACAGGTGGACAGTGACTCTGATACCTGACAGTATTCATCACTGATGATGCCACAGACATCACCAGCTGAGCCAGGGCCGACACACACGCACACACACACACAAAATATCCTATCCCTATTAGATAAACAAGCAGGCAGGGAAATCTGATTGGTCGTTATGACTGATGC
>NW_024617500.1:0-1841 GCF_008729295.1 Plectropomus leopardus | reverse complement strand
TGGCGTGCCGAGACATGCCATCACAAACTATTTTGCATAAACAATCAGAAACAGCATAAAATTGATGATTGAAAAATTTGACCGAAAAAGTCATACTATAGTATTGCCTTTTTGGTGAAAAATGTCAAAATTTAAAACATCTTAAAAACACTTGGAATCCACTTTAAAGGGCGCGCCAAGACATGCCATGGCAAAATATTTTGCAGAAACAATCAAAAACAGCATAAAATTGCATGTTGAAAAAACGGCAAAAAAGTCATACTATAGTATTGCCTTGTTGGTGAAAAATGTCAAAATTTAAAATGTCTTAAAAACACTTGGAATCCACCTTAAACGGCGTGCCGAGACATGCCATGGCAAAATATTTTGCATAAACAATCAAAAACAGCATAAAATTGCATATTAAAAAACGGGCTAAAAAGTCATACTATAGTATTACCTTTTTGGTGAAAAATGTCAGAATTTAAAATGTCTTAAAAACACTTGAAATCCACCTTAAGTGGCGTGTCAAGACATGCCATCACAAAATATTTTGCATAAATAATCAAAAACAGCATAGAATTGCATGTTGAAGAAAATCACCGAGAAAGTCATACTATAGTATTGCCTTTTTGGTGAAAAATGTCAAAATTTAAAATGTCTTAAAAACACTTGTAATCCACCTTAAATAGCGTGATGAGACATGCCAAGGCAAAATATTTTGCATAAAAACATTAAAAAACAGCATAAAAATTGCATGTTGAAAAAAATGACCGAAAAGTCATACTTATAGCATTGCCTTTTTGGTGAAAAATGTCAAAATTTAAAAATGTCTTAAAAACACTTGGAATCCACCTTAAATAGCGTGCCGAGACATGCCACGGCAAAATTTTGTAGAAAACAATCAAAAACAGCATAAAATTGCATGTTGAAAAAACGGCAAAAAAAAGTCATACTATAGTATTGCCTTTTTTTGTGAAAAATGTCAAAATTTAAAAATGTCTTAAAAAACACTTGGAATCCACCTTAATGGCGTGCCGAGACATGCCATTGCAAAATATTTTGCATAAACAATCAAAAACAGCATAAAATTGATGATTGAAAAATTTGACCGAAAAAGTCATACTATAGTATTGCCTTTTTGTTGAAAAAAATGTCAAACTTTAAAATGTCTTAAAAACACTTGGAATCCACCTTAAATAGCGTGCCTGAGACATGCCATGGCAAAATATTTTGCATAAACAATCAAAAACAGCATAAAATTGCATGTTGAAAAAAATGACCGAAAAAGTCATACTATAGTATTGCCTTTTTGGTGAAAAATGTTCAAATTTAAAATGTCTTAAAAACACTTGGAATCCACCTTAAATAGGGTGTCGAGACATGCCATCGCAAAGTATTTTGCATAAACAATCAGAAACAGCATAAAATTGCATGTTGAAAAAACGGCAAAAAAAGTCATACTATAGTATTGCCTTTTTGGTGAAAAATGTTAAAATTTAAAATGTCTTAAAAACACTTGGAATACACCTTAAATGACGTGCCGAGACATGCCATCGCAAAATATTTTGCATAAACAATCAAAAACAGCATAAAATTGCATGTTGAAAAAAATGACCGAAAAAGTCATACTATAGTATTGCCTTTTTGGTGAAAAATGTTCAAATTTAAAATGCCTTAAAAACACTTGGAATCCACCTTAAATAGCGTGCTGAGACATGCCATGGCAAAATATTTTGCATAAACAATCAAAAACAGCATAAAATTGCATATTGGAAAATCTGACCGAAAAAGTCATACTATAGTATTGCCTTGTTGGTGAAAAATGTCAGAATTTAAAATGTCTTAAAAACACTTGATAT
>NW_024617499.1:345-1188 GCF_008729295.1 Plectropomus leopardus | reverse complement strand
TATTTTTGTATTCTTAATTGTCACATAAATATATTTTAATTATTTACTTGATTTTTTAAAACATATTTTTCTTTTTTTCCTTTTTTTGGGGGGGTTTCTTTTAGCTGTTGAATTTTATTGCAAAAACAAAAAAAAAAACAAAAGAACAAAAGGAAAGTAAGGAAGGAGGAAGCCTGGTGCGTCACACGTAGACGTGAAAGTCCTCTGATGAAGCGGCGGTCGTTGGCGTGCTGGGATGGGAGCGTGTTGGAGACGCGCAGCATGAAAAACCCTCACAGATCAGATCTGCGCCTGAACGTATTGATTGTCATTGATTGCTGATTTGAGCTGACGGTGTGTTTGTGTCTCTGCAGGACGAATCTGTCTCTCCTCTGTGTGTGTCCCTCTCCGCCGGGTCCTCCTCCCGCTCCAACCCCCATCACTCCTAAACTGACCCGGGGGGCGGGGGACTCTCCTCCGCTGTCACTGAATGCTGCGTGTTTTTCCTCGATGTGTTTTTAACCCAAACTGCTTCTGAACGTCGCTGTTTGTCTGCTGATTTAACCTCTGAAATCATCACTTTAACGTGTGTTTCTTACAGGTGATCCTCTTACGGTTTCCTGCCTAAGGCTGACCCACATTTACGAATCAAACGTACGACAGAAAACGCAGCGTGTTCGATTCCAGGCAAACCTTTAGCATTTATCAGTGTGGATGTGAGCGAGGCTGCGATCAAATTTCACATCATTTCAGAGTCAGTGTGGACTGACGCTGCAGCGGAGGAAATCTGGCTTTTATTATTATTGTTATCATTATTATTATTATTATTATTGTTATTATTATTATTATTATTATTATTATACT
>NW_024617499.1:0-325 GCF_008729295.1 Plectropomus leopardus | reverse complement strand
TATTTTTGTATTCTTAATTGTCACATAAATATATTTTAATTATTTACTTGATTTTTTAAAACATATTTTTCTTTTTTTCCTTTTTTTGGGGGGGTTTCTTTTAGCTGTTGAATTTTATTGCAAAAACAAAAAAAAAAACAAAAGAACAAAAGGAAAGTAAGGAAGGAGGAAGCCTGGTGCGTCACACGTAGACGTGAAAGTCCTCTGATGAAGCGGCGGTCGTTGGCGTGCTGGGATGGGAGCGTGTTGGAGACGCGCAGCATGAAAAACCCTCACAGATCAGATCTGCGCCTGAACGTATTGATTGTCATTGATTGCTGATTTG
>NW_024617498.1:0-5266 GCF_008729295.1 Plectropomus leopardus | reverse complement strand
CATTAGAAGAAGACATAAAATTAAATTAAAAATGGGAAAATGAATAGAGCTAGAGAAAAACTATATTTATAATGCGTTACAGAAATATTAAAACATTTTAAGCACTTTTTAAAAAACTAATTTTCAGGTATTTTCCTTGTACTTTTTACTATTACTTACTATTTTTCGGGTCATCTCCTCTTTTGTTGCCCATGGTTTTGAAAGAAATTGAACTAGTTTGGTCAGGTTTCAAAGGGTTAAATGGCCGCCAGCCATTAGCATTTTATATTAAAAGTAGGGTGTAATAAATCAGTACTTCACAGAATCTTTTGTCCTTGACAATAAAAAACATGCTAACAATTTTCCATCTCATTTTCTTAGAGAGGGACCACTCATTATTTCCTCCACACACCAAAGATGACAGCTCCATCAAACATTTCCCATGCAGCGCCACAGCAACCGCGTTTTTTGGTGTTGTTCGACTTTGATGAGACCATCATCAATGAGAGCAGCGATGACGCTGTGGTGCGCGCTCTACCAAGCCAACAGCTCCCTGACTGGCTGAGAAACAGCTACAGGGAGGGGCATTACAATGAGCACATGCAGAAGGTTTTGGCATACATGGCGGATCAGGGCGTGACTAAGGACTCCATCCATTCAGCGGTGGCAAAGATCCCGCCCACACCGGGACTCCTGAACCTCTTCCAGTGTCTGCAGAGCCACCAGCAGGACTTTGAGCTGGCGGTGGTCTCCGACGCCAACATGTACTTCATCGAGACATGGCTGGAGCGTGCTGGGCTGCGTCACCTTTTCCGGAAAATTTTCACAAACCCGGCCAGTTTTGATGCGACTGGCCGTCTTGTGCTGCTCCCTTTCCACTCCCACTCGTGCGCCCGTTGTCCTGACAACATGTGCAAGCAGGTGATTCTTCGGGAGTATCTGGCAAGCAGACAGAAGGAGCGTGGTGGTGCTCCCTTCCAGAGGGTATTCTATATTGGAGATGGGGCCAATGATATTTGTCCCTCTCTGGCTCTGGGGCCCCGGGACACAGCTTTCCCCAGGAGGGACTTCCCCATGCACAGGCTGCTGCTGGAGATGCAGCAGTCAAAGGCGGCCACGTTTAAAGCAAACATAGTTCCGTGGGTCAGCGGCGAGGACATAGTGGACTGCCTGAAGAAAATAATGGAGGAGAGATGAGTGTGTTTGTGTGTGTGTGTGTGAGAGAGGGGGAGGGGGTTTGGGGGGTCAAATATTGCAAAGGTGCACCAATCCCAGTCCTGGTGAGCAAGATATGCATGATTTTATCCCAGCCACACTTGGTACAAGCTATAAAACATCTATTTGAATCAACCTGCTTTTAAAGAAATACTTCATTTTGAAAATATACTTATTTGCCTTGTTATGTAAAGTTAGATAAAGACATGTTACCTGTTACCATAAGTAACAGGTAACATTTCATTTCTCATTTTTTAAAATCCGCACAAAAACAATTAAACAAAAAACTATTAACAGTTTTACAGGGAAGTCATATGTTGGGCACTTTCTTGGCTTGGAGCATTTGCAAGGTGATGAGTTGAGACTCCTGGAGCCACAGTCAGCTGAGAAATATTCTGGCACACATAAACCATTCATGTGGTGAAGGAATAATTGGAAAAAATAGTTCCCATCAGGGAAAATATATATGAAGAGGTTGAAACAACAGCTCGGAGAGTTGGTAAAAACTTTGGTACCACACTTTCACGTCATAAACACAGAAACATGGTGGACAAAATTAAATGCTTGGTTGATGATAAAAAACTTCCCGTTACTTTACGTATTGCATATTAATTCTTTTGCTTACATGAAATTTGGAATATGTTTTGCAGCTGTCCATGTAGAGCAACCTAGATTAGTTAGAAAAGGTTGTGTATTAACAGTCAGGAATGCACTGGTACAACAAGTCACATAATTTCAAGCTTCAAACTGTTTTAGTGTATTTGGATACCAACATGAATCTTCATTGGGATGTGAAAAACTCTGAGCAATAAAAAACAGCCCATCTCCTTTGTAGCATCCATGTAGTTTCCACATTACAACTTTAAAACTCACGAACAAACTGAAACCAGAGGAGCGACTTCCAAGTTCGGGATATGGGTTCATCCAAGGAGCTTGTGAATGCAACAGTAACCCTTGAAAAATGTTTAATTGTCATGTCCGTCAATCCATCCATTTCTATCTGGGGCTGCTCATCCCTCCCCCCAGCAACATATTACAGTTCCTCCCAGGGGATCCCAAGGTGTTCCCGGGCCAGATAAGATACATAGGCCCTGCTGCATGTTCTGGGTCTACCCCGGGGCCTCCTACCAGTTGGATGTGCCCATAATACCTCTAACAGGGAGGGCCAAAAAGGCATCCTGATCCGATGTGTGAATCACCTCAACTGGCCCGTTTCAATGTGGAGGAGCAGCAGCTCTACTCCAACTCCCTCCAAATGTCTGAGCGCCTCACTTTATCTCTAAGGCTAAACCCAGCCACCAGACGAGGAAGCTTTTTGGCTATTTGCATCTGAGATCTCATCCTAAAATCACTACCCAAAGCTCATGACCAAAAGTGAGGATGTAGATGCACCAGCAAATAGAGAGCTTTGCCTTCTGGCTCTGCTCCCTCTTCACCATGACAGTGTGGCCCAGAGGGGCAATTGCCCATTTTCCAATTGAGACCTATGGCCTCAGACTTATATTCTTATTCCAACCATTTGCTCACATTGGAAACCACTTCAGTCTGTGTTGGAGGTCACAGTCTGATTAAGCCAACAGAACCACATCATCTGCATAGAGCCGAGATTCAATTCTGAGATCCCCAAAGTTGTTTCCATTCTAAGCTTAGATAACTGGCTGCATATTGCTCGTACAGAGGGGAGTGTTATTGATCTTCTTATAAAACTCTGGGCAAGAGAGCGACTAAGTGCATTTCCCAAAATGTCAAACTATCTTTCAATGCAAGCGTGATATAAAAGCCTATTTCCATCGCAGTTAATAGGTTTTAAGTGTGTATGCAGTATTAGAGCTTGACTCCCAATTGAAAGCAAATAAATGAGCTCACTTGTGGAGATTATCATGACCAATAATGAAAAAAACAGTATTAATGATGCTCGAAGGTTTAGTTTTCAAGGTTGATCAAAATACTGAAGATTTTAACCAAAGTTGTGTGTGGTGTGCTAAATCCAATGCAGCTTATTCAACACACCATCTCCTTCAAAATGTATGTAATTTCCTTTACATTTGACTATCTCACTGTATCTGACGTTTTTGAGAAATCCTAGATGTGAAACTTTGTGTCACAGGTACTGTAAGACTTAAAATTATTCTGTTCTTCTTTTTTCAAACACTTAACTCTGCATTTAAGGCCTCGACGATGGACACATAAGTAGGATCAGGTGTTGTAGCACTACATGAGACAAAAGACCGCACATGTCGTGTCAGGCAGGGACAAGGACAGCATAGAGGGGATAAAGTGACAGAGACTCATGCACCGTACCTGTGCTCTCTCCACCGGTCATACTGATACCTAATCTAGGGCTTGATTATACAACGGTAATCTACACCAGCATGAGATCCAAAGGGAATGCTGTAGCCATACACCTGCACTTTGGCCCAACATTATACCTTGTGACTAAAACTATGAAGAAAGTGTAATGCGAAGCACTAATTGAAGATTCTGAATTGTATTCGTGTAGTTATTAGCTACTACTTACTGTACTTGTATCCTTTTAAAACACCTTGTGAAAATTATTATTAATAGAAGGTTTAGGTTGAGGAGGATTTATAGTCTCTAAAGCCTTCTTTATGTTTGAATGTATCCCAGTAAACTACAGTGTTGTGGTGATGGAGGTTTCAGCCTCTCGTATATTTTGCATAATTAACACAACGTGTAACCTCATTCTGCCTCACTAACTCCATGTAGGGGACTGGAAAATATATAAATAAGGAGCACTTGTATTCGTTGAGAGGGTTTACAGGGACATTAATGTTTGAATTCAGGAAATTGTGAAATATCTTGTTGATATTTTTGTTTTTCCATATTGTTTACAAAAAGCTGTTTAACCCATTGAATCCTGAGCAAACATTTCTTGCATAAACTTGGGAAGAAGGCAATGAACAACAAAAGGAGAAATAACCCAAAAAATATTAAGAAAGAAAGAAGAAAATTACCTGAAAATTAAACAAGGACATTAAAATTGTAATAAGTCTGTAACATAATTTTAAATATGTAATTAGGATGTATTTAAATATTGTTTTTCCCACGCTTTTTTAAAAATAATTTTCTATATCTACTGATTTCTTGCAATCTGTGGAACACTTCTTACCAAGTTGCACATTGCCTTTTTCCACATTTTTTTAAAGAAATTTCACCGCCTTGCTCAGAGTTTAAAGCGTTAAATTCTAATTCTAACAGGCATGTATACTGTGCATTTGTTAAGTTTTATAGCCAGTGTACAGCCTCCATCTTCGTATACCCACACATTAACACACACGGATATTGGTCCTGTCTTGTAACTTTAGGCTAGAGATAGTATTAATAATTGAGTGTATGTTTGCATTAATATTTCAAGCCATTGCAGTTGAAAATAAGAAAGTTTGGGTGCTGTTGAAAAGCAGTAAAACAGATAAGTAATAAGCTTGTTAATTGATGAAGTACTTCTAGCCTTAAAAACAACATTATGCTGTATAAGTGCTGGAAATTTCCTTTTCAGTGTTTTAGTTTCTCAGGGAGTAGAGAAGAACGTGTTGATAAGCAAACATGTTTATAAAATATGTTTAATTGCTGCTGAAAGAACAAAATCTTCATTTTAAAAAGTTCAGATGTTTATTTGAAGTAATCAACCCAGCCAGAGTGGGATCTGGAAATTGTTTGTGATCAAACCTGATGTGTTAATACTTTGTGATTAGGAGACTAAAGTTCTGTGAGCTCTGATGCTCTGATGCTATAAGTATTAAAATTTAACAAGGGGTATTTTTAATTTACTGAACTGTCTGTATACCTGTAAAACTTCCATGGAGTTTTGTGCAATAATGAAATGCTGTATACTTGACATGATGTAAACAAGATTTAAGGTTAAACAGGAAGAAATACATGACATTTGACATTTTCAGGGATTTGAACCTGGACCTGAGATCACCAAACCATTTTGATAACATTTTAAAATTGTATTATGGCTTCACAACAACCAAATAAAATTGTGTTGTTGGGACGCTGTTCGACTAATATGCTACTTTTTTCTTTTTTTGTGTGGTTTAATGTATCGTGT
>NW_024617497.1:0-3285 GCF_008729295.1 Plectropomus leopardus | reverse complement strand
ACTCACCTGTTTTGATGCTGTGTGTGCATCCAGTGCATCCAGTGCTGAACGAACACCCCCTGCTGGTGACTGGAGGCATCGCTCTGTAGGTGTAACCGCTGATCCCGCAGGCGTCGCCGTAACAGGGCGACGCCACCGAGTTACAGTAGGCGGCGTGGGCCAACCCCGAGCCGTGGGACACCCTCGGGTCCAGCAGCTTGGAACCAGTCATCCGACTGGGGCATAAACTGGGCGGGGCAAAGTTCAGAGGTCGCGAGGCCAGGCCCGCTGACGTTGTTCCAGTGTGTGTCGGGTGGGCGATGTGGACGTAGTAGCTGGAGAAGCAGTGGTCGGCGGTGCAGAGGCAGGGGTGGGGGCTGAGGGTCAGAGCCGTGTGCGGGTGGGAATGCGTCAGAGACGGTGAGGTTACGAGGCACTCGCGCTTCACAGGAGGCATGGCTGAGCCGAGCTGCTGATCGTCGGATTCTCCGTACGGTTGCTGGCCGAGGAAGAAGGCGAGACGGTGGCAGTACTCCACCGAGCCCTCCGGGGGGCAGCAGTAATACGGGCTCAGTTCGGTCTCCAGCTGCTCCTCCTTCACTTGCTTTAGCGGATACGCCAGCATGCTGCGCGACTGGTATCCCGGTTTGGTGAGTCGATGGGTGCAGCTGCCGGTCTCCCACTCCACTTTGGCCTCGAAGTCCGCCTTCTTCCTGCAGGCGTTGCAGCCGCTGTGCAGCGGAGCGACCTTTTTCTTCTGCTTCTGTGAATGCCCTTTGTCTTTGACTCTGGAGTGTTTTGGGGTTGCGACAGGAGCCTTGCAGTCCGACGTGACGGTCGCCGTGGGTTTCACTCTCTGTTTACTGGTAGCAGAGGAGCTGGTTAACTTCAGCAGGGCGGCAGCGTTGAGTCCCGCCAGTCGTCTGGGAGCGGGGGCGTCCAGACTCTCATGACTCATCCCGCCGCTCTCTGCCCGGCTGGCTCGGGCCTTCTTGACCTGCTTTGAGCTTTGGCACAGTTCAAGTTTGTGAGACGCGGAGGATTTACTGATGTTTCCTCGGGAAGCCTTCAGACCTCCAGGGACGCCGCTCCTGGTCGGATTAGCGTCCAGAGGTACCCCTCCGTTTGTGGGCTCTTCCTGTCTGCGGGCCTGTTTAGCTGCCGCCGGAGGGTCAGAAGCTCTTTCAAACAGCAGACTGTTCACCGCCTCCGCGTTGAGCGAGGCCAGTCTGCGCTTACGAGGTTGTGGGACGTGACTTGGGCTGCTTGACTTTGATTTGGTTTTTGGTAATGCCTCTTTTCTTTCACTGCTTTTCCCTTTTCTGGGTTTGAGAGATAAATGTCGGCGTTCGTCCTTTTGCACTCTTTCTTCAGAACTCTGTGCACGGATGCTTTCCTCCAATCGCGTAAGCAGGACGTGACAGCTGAGCCCCTCCCCATCTGAAATCCCGGCCCTCCCGCGCAGAGGATACAACTTCCTGTCACGCTTCTTTTCGCGCCTCCGGTCGAGTTTTCTGTGCTGATCTGATTTTTCCGTCCGCCCTCTTTTGTCGTTCACCTTCTTGGCCATGTCTTTCCTCTTTTTGATGATCTCACTTATCTTCTTGGTCCTCCCGAACCGCAGCGAGCGCTCAGGCCAGGCGTCGCCCATATTGCCACCATGTGGCCAAAGGGGGGAGTTGTCCCACCACTCGGCGCTGCCGTCGCTCTGCCCGAGGGAACCCTTCTGCCTGGCGTGAGTCATCACATGCTTCTCCGCAGAGCCTAAAAAAAAAACAAGTGGTCAAAGCTTGTTCAAAATCGCCAAAAAACAACCAATAATCAAAAGACCTTTCCTGGGATCAGTTCGGTTTATTCCTGTCAGCTGCAGGAATAACAAACACTGCAACAGAAAAGAGACCTATTAGCACGTTAACGTCAAATTAAAAAGGTTTATACAGTCCATGTTACTGACAAAGATTTTATTTGATCCACGGAGATAAATGTTGTGATAACTAGGGCCGTACCCGACTCAGAATCCTGCCAGTCGAATCAGATTTCACTGATAAATACAAATATCCGACTATTAGTTTAGTTTTCCATATTGCTTTTTCCTTCTTTCCCCCCTCAACATTTTACCCTCGCTTTGTTTAAAATCATTTCGTAAATCTACTTATTTCCTGCATTACATGGATCAAGTTGCTCTTTGCCTTTTTTCCACATTTTTGAAAGAAATCAGACCAATTTGCCCCCGATTCAAAGGTTTAAATACTTGTTAAAGGCGTTTGAAAGCAACATAAAAAAAGTGACGTCGCTCCAGCTTTCAAAAAGTCTTAGTATGTATTACTTAGTATCTGATCAAAACAAGCTTTGTGGTACCACCCAGCCAAAACTCACACAGAAATAAATAAAAAGATCTGAACTTTCCCTTTAAAATCAGCATGCAACACAGTTTTGGCCATTTTAGAACCACATTGATGTTCAGGGTGGACACTCAGGGAGTGGCAGAAGTTGTATTATGGACCAAGAATGGACCTTTAACATACATAAAACATTTTTTAATCGCCATGACTTAAAACTAGACTCAGCTTCTGTGGTGTGGACAGTAGTGAGGCACAAGAAAAAATGAAATCAAGCGGGAAACAACGAGCATAACAAAGATATCGACCGGCTTACATAAACCTTCAGTTTAGATAGAAACGTCTGATTCCATCCATAAAGAAGTTTAATGATGAGTAAACGCAGCCGAATGGTTTTGTGTTCACAATGAATTGATTTAATCATATGGCGGCCTCTCAGCCATTGTGTGCCTGTTTGTGATCCTCTCATTATATCGGGGGTTTGTGTGTGTGTGTGTGTGTTTATGTAGCAGAGAAGAAACCGATGCACTCTGTCATTCATTCACTGACTTATCACCGAGTTTGCACACAGCATGCAAATAACAGCTTGTTAAAGCCAATTGTTTAGTCTGAAATGTTTAGTCTGAAAGGAAAATGTCAAAAGGGCCTCGCTGCAATATTTAGGAAAATAAGACAAATAAACAAGACGACTAAATGCGTATTTACTGCAGGCGCGTAACAGTGTGAAATCAGTGTGTAAGTATCCGTGTAATGTAGAGAAAGAGGGTCTCACGCATACGTCTCTGACACAACATACGGTGAATATTCCCTGAGCGCGTTGTGAAATCAATTAGCAATTAAACTCAATTAGCAACAAATAATTAGCTTGGGACTATTTGAAAATAAAAAAAAGTAGTGAAAAAGTGTACTATGGTATTAATGTTAACTGCTGTTAATGTAGAAGGATTAGATTAAACAGAAAATATAG
>NW_024617496.1:0-2734 GCF_008729295.1 Plectropomus leopardus | reverse complement strand
GAGAGAGAGAGAGAGAGAGAGAGAGAGAGAGAGAGAGAGAGGGTCAGTCTCACAGTCAGTGTGTCACTGAGATCAAACCTGCAGCGTTTCTTAAAGGTACAACCTTATATTTATTCTTAGATTTACATTTATTCTGACCAGCAGGTAATAAATACACTTTATGAACAAAAACTCATCATACACCATCATGTTGAAGTTTCTTGTTATCATACTGGTCATAACATTAAATGCTAATTTTGCTGTAGGACTCAACATAAAATGGTTAAGATGAAGCTCACTGTCACCAAAACAAACGCCATGTCCTGCACTGATGACGTAGTCCCTGTTGGGACTCATCAGATCGGATCACCATGTGTCCATTGTCCAATGTCCACCATTGGTGGTTGTTTACACTTGTATTTAGCGCTCTCCACATTTGATTCGATCTCTGAAAACGCATGTTAATACCAGGTGTAGACAGAACCACAGAGTTCAGATGTGTTCACCTGCTGTTGTGAACACATCTGAACTCACCTGGAGTCACCTGGTGCTCGTGGGAAAAGCTTCCTGCCTGGGAAATTACTGTTTTCTATTGTTCAGGAATTATAGCATGAACTGTATGTACCACTGAATACTCCATCTGTCACACACGCACACACACACACACACACACACACACACACACACACACACACACAGAGCTCTGAGTGTTAATTAGTGTTAACGAACCACCATCTCACCACAGCCCCTCAACACAATTCAAACACAGCAGCCCGCTCTGCTGACAGCTGATTGGTCGACAGGATTACCTGACAGGTGAAGGGGGGCGGGGCTACAGCGAGCAGAGTGAACCTGTGATTTAGAGTGAAAGTGATCCTCCTGTTAGACATCTGTCCATCCGCGGCCTCCGGAGTCCGTCCACACAGTCTGTCTGTCTGTGTGTCTGTTTGTTCTCAATCAGTCTGACCACCAGCCAATCACAGCACAGCTCAGCAAGAACACAAGCTCCTGATTGGCTCCCTGTGAGCCACCTGAAGTAAAATTAAATTTGAGCAACGATGGGAAGATGACTGTAGATCGAGGACAAGTAGAATCCACCCAGACTAACATGAGTACAGATTTATAGCAGGTAGAAGCAGCAAAGGGCGATGAGACCGCAGAGGTATAAGCTGCTCGAAACAACATGCTGATAGATCTGGAACAGGTAGAACCCACCCAGGACAACATGGCTGTATATCTAAATGAGGAAAACCCCAGCGTGTTAAAGTGACCATAGATCTAGAACAGGCAGAACCCACACATTATGTGCTTGTAAATCTACAACAGGCAGAACACTTCCAAGATGACCCAACTAAATATTTAGAATAAGTAGACCCCACCCAGGTCAGTTAGACTATAGAGCGAGGATAAGTAGATGCCATCCAGGAACAGGTAGAACCTACCCAGGACGATGTGCAGCGCGGCAGTGACTGGATCTCTGACTCCATGAACAGAACAGGAAACCACGTCTGTAGAACCTGTAAAGACGGACAGACTTTTCTGTGTGTGTGTCTGTACAGTGTTGTCTATAGTGTATAGATCTATATGAGGGTGTTTCCTTTCTCTCACCTGCAGGAATGATTCCAAGTGGCAGCACTGGTTTTACTGGTTTCTTTGGCGAATTGGCATCCAGCTGAGCTCTGAGGACCAGCGCGTGACACAGCTCCGCCACTGAACCGTCCCCGCCGACACACACCACCCTGACAGACAGTTGGAGACAGACAGGTAGATAATTATTTGTCTTTGCAGAGTTGTCTCAGTCATCCAGGTTAAAACAAAACTATCCACTGGACTTTTATTGTGACGTTTAAGACATTTTTCACTGATCTTTGCTTCTGATGGCAGACAGGAAATCCAGTGAACACTCACAGAAGTGAGTTATTTTTGACGCCTTGAACAGGTGTCCTCAACGTCATGGTCATCCAGCAGAGGGCGTGACTTCGCCACAGACTATTGCTGATTATCTCCTGACTGACAGCAGCACTGAACAGGTCTGCGTCATGTACGTAACACTGACACTAATGTCACAGTCATAGCCTTGTTTACACTTTTTTTAGATTTCTTTTTTAGATTTTTTTTTTAGACAAAAAGACAACATTTAATATTTGGAACCATTTAGAGAGGCTATGAAATTTTATAGTATTTTTTAAATACTGGTTGGTGACGACACAACCATTTCTTAGGGGGTTTCTAAGGGTTCACTCTGGGCAATTTCTTTCTTTAAATTAAAAAATATCTTGTCTGTAGCCCTGAAAACTGTGATAATAGACAGATGTGCACAAAACCTAAAAATAATAAATGAGGAAGAAAACATTAAATTATCGTTTGTATCTACAGATGTGCATTTACTTTGAGACTCTTATTATTATTACTGTCACAATGTGGTATTTTTTGTGTGAAATTTGGTGCGTTTGTCCACTTTTATCACATTTATGAAGGCGAGGGAGAGGTTTTGGTTGTTTATCATTAATAATAATAATTATGATAAAGCAGACTTATATAGTGCTTTTCCCCAAAGACACTTTACAAAGGGAGGTATAAATACTAAGAAAAAGAAAGAAAAATAATAGCAATAAACAGTAAATTCTTTGATGTCGACAATAAGATAAAATGAAGATTAAAACTGAACTGAACCCACTCAGGAAAAAAAACACTGATACTTATCACAGCTTGATTGTCTGACAGCTCTTTCCATGTTTTTTTAGGAGATCATCAA
>NW_024617495.1:0-1299 GCF_008729295.1 Plectropomus leopardus | reverse complement strand
CAGTGAATAATTCAGATGGCTGTGATTTAAATGCAGCCAAACAGCCATAAACTAACTGGAAGCCTGTTCGTGTGCGCAGGTTACAGTGCGTGCCTTGTTTTTCTATCCTAATTGTCTCACTTATCCACTTTTTTTCTCCTTATAGATCTGTGCAATAGGCTTTTATGGAAAACTGTTTATGTGCATAGAAAAGTGATGCCTTAACTCTGAATTCAGCTTAAAATCTAATGGCTCATTTTTTCCTCCAAACGAAAACTAATGTTCTTATGCACTTCTGTTTCCCACTTGGGGAGTTGATGTTGGCAGCTTAGAGCAGGGGTACTCAGCTTGCTATGTTTGGGGGGCACTTTTTTTTAACATGACAGGAGGTCAGGGGTCAGTCATTGAAGTCCCATACATTCTAGGATTTTAGGAAATTTCTAGGATTGTAGTCTTTTTCCAGGGTTTTAGGATGTCTCTAGGATATTAGGACATTTTCAGGATTTTGCTATGTTTTTAGGATTTTAGGACATTTCCAGGCTTTTTGGACTGGATTTGTTTCTAGCATTTTCAAATGTTTTCAAGATTTTATGTAATTTCCGGGATTTTACAACTTTTCTGGGATTTTAGGACATTTCTTGGATTTCAGGACATTTCTTGGATTTTAGAACGTTCTTTGGATTTTAGGATGTTTTCAGGATTTTAGGACAATTCTGGGATTTTAGGTTGTTTTAGTATTTATGACATTTAGGGATTTTAGGATGTTTCTAGAAATGTAGGTAATCAAGGGTATAGCTAGGGCCTCTTTTAGGGGGTGTGGGGGATCCTCCACAGGCACTTTTTGTTTTGTCTTGATAGACAAGCTGTTTTTATGCTCTCTGGCACCTTGTGTATACTTGTACATGCATACTTGTACTGATTATAGGCTTAGAGCCTGAGACACCAACAGCGACTAAACAAACCCTGAGTCACTGCGGCCCTTTGGACCATCGAGGCACTCTGCTTCTATCCACATACAAAACACATTAATGCCTGCAGCCCCTGATGACAGCACAACGGATACACAGGAGTCACAAATTAAATCAATATGTGAGCAATGCAAATGAGACGATGAGTACACAAACGATAGAAAAAAACAAAAAACAGCAAAGAATAAACAAGAACCAGCATCCTCTCCCCTTTCAGCATTTTCATAAACAGACTATCATATTGCAAGAAGCATGAGAGTAACATGGCTGTGTGTGTGTCTGTGTGTGTGAGAGAGAGAGAAAGAGGGAGAGAGTGTATGTTGAGGAGGGGAAGGTTGGGATATTGATCTTT
>NW_024617494.1:0-4037 GCF_008729295.1 Plectropomus leopardus | reverse complement strand
ACCCATTTAGAATGTTTATGTTTAGAGTTTTAAACAGCCCATATATTATATTTGTGACGTCACAACTTTACAGAAATCCTGATTGTTTAAAATCTCAGTCTCTGAATACAGACTGTGTGCGTTGATACTTTAATACTTTTAATTTATTTATTTAGTCCCTTTATCTGCTTCACATGTTAAAAAATACATGAAAATCTAACTTTAAACAATATGGGACCTTTAAGTTATGTCCTGGTTGGATTAAGAATGACCCAGAAAGGACTGAAGAATTACAAAATACAGTAAAAAGAAGATCCTCTTGTATTATCTAAAGCTGTGAGTAACATTAACTTTGTGGGTCATTCAACTTACATAAGTGATTACAGAAAATAAAAGGGATTATGGAGAGCAAGTGGTGAGAGCAGCGTGTTTCAGTAGTGAAAGCAGATAAAGTTGTTGCATTTGTACTAAAAATGTACCACATGAAATCTGGAAAGTACAAATGTCTGCACTTAACCTCCAAGTCATCACAGCTAATGGATTAGGTCAAGAGAGCTGCAGATGATGCTTGAGACCAAATCCAAGCTAATGGCTTCCATTTAGAGCAGCCGGATAGGACACTTAAAAGTCAGGTGAATTTGTGCAAAGAAGTACAATTTCTCCCCTTAAGCAAGCACTCAACTACTGTTCATAAACCATGAGCTTCCTGGCTAATCAAAACCAATGCAAATCTGTCAGAAGCATACAGCATGTGGAGCAGGGCACAGAGTGCAGTGGCAGAGCATAAGGCTTGTGTCTGGCTGGCTTCATTGCTCTGGCTTTTTTCTTCCAATGTGATTTGCCCAAGACTACTGACTCAGCAAAATCCCACCACTGACAGGAATAAAAGAGGATCATTTCCTCCCTTCTGTCTATGTTACTGAGCTGCAATACACGCAGTGTGGGTAGATAAATTTGTGCTGTTTCACAAAACCACTCTGACCATGACAGACAACAACACCATTTACAGGTAAATGTTGGTGTTTGTTTCAGTTAGACGTAGCTCTTGGATATATATGATTTGAAGTACCAGATGGGTAGAGATTGCTTTATTTTTGGAGCGTCTGCAGCTCAGAGCTTACAGTACATCAGCTGCATTTTAGATTAGATTTTAGAGCAGGACTGATTGGATTTTCTCAGACTAACAGCAAAGCTGAAGCTTTTATAAGTGGGTTGTGCTATGTTTTTCTCATATTCTCTTCTGTTTTGTGACCAATTTTAGTTTGGACAAAAATTTGATTTGTAGTTAATTTTCCCCATCTAATTTGAGCACATGAACATAACACAAAGGAGACTGGACACACTCATAAAAGGAATATACACTCAGTTTTAAATCTGCATACAATCTCCTATAACAATTTATAAATCAAAACTAGAATTACTTTAGTTTTTTGGATATAAAGTGTTATTACTTTACAGTATATCCTATTAGACATTGGTGGGAAATTCTGTCATAATTTGCGTATGAATTCTTAAGTTATGGCTAAAAACACCTTTGTGAGGTGACAGTGAGCTATTGTTGAGTCCAAGTGGACGTTTGTGTCAAATTTTAAGAAATTCCCTCGAGGCCTTCTTAAGATATTGCATTCAAAAGTAAGATATGGATGCGATCACAGTGAACTTTACCTTTGATCCCCAAAGTCTAATCAGTTTATCAATTAGTTAAAGTGTATATTTGCACCAAATTTGAAAAAAATTCCCTCTGGGTGTTCTTGAGATATCACATTCACAAGAATAAGACAGATGCAATGTCACAGTGGCCTTGAAGTTTGACCTATGACCACCAAAATATAGTCAGTTAATCACTGAGTCCACGTGGAAGTTTGCACCAAATGTGAAAAAAATCCCTCAAGGCATTCTTATGATATCACATTCACGGGAATACTGACCATAAGATGGACAGTAAAAAAGAAAGAGAAAAGTAAGCAACAGCTATCGCTGCCCTACACCTGTGCAGCATGGTCGCAAAAATAATGAATAAATAAACAATAAAGATTTTAACAGCAGCACATTGTGTGAAAGTGCGCAGAAAGCATAAACAGTAAGATTCCAATATCACACTTGATGTGCATGAGGAGTTTTTCAACTTGAGTTTTTGTTCAAAATATTGAACAGGCTGTAATTTGAGATCATAAGCAGTGAAATTGAAAATCACCCACCATTCATCAATTATCTATTTAGAGGATCTATCAGAAAAATTAAGATCAGCTGCCAAATGATTGTGCGTCTCATTGTGCAGATAAATAAATCTCTAAATTGTACACACCTTTTGCTCCAATGTAAATACAGTTTAAACTACATCTGCTGATAAAATGAACCGGATTAAACTATTTAACACTGATGGAAAGCATGTGAGCCCCATTTATGATAAATCTTTTAGCCTTCAGAAATCTGCCATGCCCTGGTGTCTGCCCCCTATGATCACATTTGATGTGGTGTTGCATGTCGGCTGTATAATGAGGAGACTGCATGCATGAAAGGAAGAACAGAGATACATATTCAATGACACAGCTCATAGCTCTTATGAAGAATTTTCTGTACTCACATAGACTTCCTACTGTACAGAGGTTTGGGGGTCTACAATCGTCTTGTTCAATCTTTTCATTTGCCTTCTTTCATCCATTGTTCAACATACAGTTGTTGACTATGTTTAACTGCTTTCATTCTCAAAAACATCCTCTTTTGTTTTAGCTCTGAGATGGTTCATATAGATGTGGAAGTGCAATGTGTCCTGATCAATATGTAGTGAACTGTAACCTATACTACAGGTTAAGAACAGGTCAGTGAATCTGAATGTATTCACGCATGAATAAATTAACTTCCATAATGTTATTAGGGCTTTACTGCTGCTGTTTATGGTTGATTGCTAATAGGACAGACACGACTAGAGTCTCTTAAAGGCTCGAGCTAAAGCCAAAGTAAATTGCCCCTGATTGCCCAGATCTGATCCTTTCTTTGTCTAAGCCTTTTATTGCTGCTCAATGAGTCAGTGGAAGAGAATAGAGGCAGAACAAGCTGGCAAACCTGTGACTTAGGAGAAGAGCCCCATTTGGGCGCAACCTGCCCAAAAGAGCTTTTGTGTGCACGTTAATATGAGTAGAGCTGAGAGGTTTGAGTGAATGAAGCTACCTTGAAAGGCGTTCAGCTCTCATGGCCAGCGCTTTTTTTGTATGTCAGCTGGGGAATGAGGTAGGGAGTACAGCACAATTGGACTTTGATTACTTGATAGGAAAGACCAAATTCAAACAACATCTATCAAAGCCCCTCAAGTTTTTCTTCCAACAAAATCCCCAATGAGACAGCTATCAGAGTGCTATGTGATTCTGCACATTTACATGTTTTCTGTAAAAACAGGAAGCTTTTTGTGGTAACAGTATAAATGTAGTTGCCAATATGATATTACATTCAAACATGGTGGCTGAGCCTTAAAGGCTAGTGCATGCTAACAGTGCAAACAAGCCAATCGGGTCTGAGGGAGGGGAGGTAGGTGTTTTGCTTTCACAGCAGTAACAGTAGAGATTAGCTCAGACTCACCAGGGCAGCCTCAAGGGTGACAGGGACTAGAGGAGGTGTGGGCACTATATATCCACAGGAACCCCCAAATTCGGTACAACCAGAAACACAGCGACAGCCCATAACTGCACACTGGTCAGTACCTGGCTGAATTTATAGTCATGGGTAAGGGACATAACAATTTGAGACAGCATTTCACTGGAAAAATCAATAAACACTTCTGGGTGAAAGATAAGTTACCAACATTTTTTTTTTTTCATCATTTCCAGGAAATGACAAACTCACATGAAGAAAAGCAAAGAAATACCTACAAATTAAACAACTTGTTTGTCATTGTTGAGTCACTTAAGTGCCATATAGTAGGTGACTATAAAATAAAAAGCTTAAGCATGTCTTTTGATTTCATGACATCTATAAATAATCCTGATTTTAGTTTGAGAAAAAAAAAAAGCATGGCTAAGACTTGTTAAAAATTTAACAGTGACTTTATTATTACTATGATCACC
>NW_024617493.1:0-2617 GCF_008729295.1 Plectropomus leopardus | reverse complement strand
AAAAAAAAAGGCAAAAAAAGTTTATGAAAAAAACTAATCATCACAATTAGAAAAAGTTTTAGAGAAAAATAAAAGACGCTTTTAAAAATCACCAAAAAATTAAAAGAATAATAATAAAAAAATTAAAGAAAAAAATTGCCAAAAAAGCCCCCCATGTCCTCAAATCTTATAAATGCCCCCGTTTGTTACAAATCTGGGATACAGTTTTAGGGAACCTAAGGGCCTGTCTGGGTCTTGGCCCAAAAAGGCCCCAAAGATCCAGTATGGATCCAGTATGGATCCAGGGTGGGACATTGACTATTATGATGCAAAGCCAAGGAGGGAATTATTTCCGAAATAGTAGACAGTAATAATGCATTTTAACAATTGTGATAGCTGTCTGTTTGGATTTCGTCTAAATACACTTAAATATTCCTGTAATTAGCAGCTTCCCTCAGCCGGGGAAGAAAAACACGTCTCGACCTAAAACAAAGGAGCCATTCACACTTCACTGCTGCTCCTCGGTGCTCTCTGAGCTTTGAACCCTGCCAGTGTTTTCAAAAAGTACTGATGTTTTTCTGAAGCTAAGCTCCTCCCAACATTACAGAGAGCTGCGTGTTGTAAAATAAGTCAGGTGGTTAAAAAACTACAAAGTGAAAGAGCGAAGCTGCAGGAATAAAAGGAGACGCTCACACACAAATCATATATGCAAAGTGTCGACTTATGTAAATCGAGTCCACACACACACACACACACACACACACACACACACACACACACACACACACACGCGCGTGAGGAATCAAAACACTATAATGAAACGTGTTTGCACATCGCCGCCTCAAAGAAAGTGAAAGAATATTAACAGTGACGTTATAACGAGGGAAAAGACACAAGGTTGTTCTTAGAGCAAATAGAGAACAGAATAATTTCTTGTCCTTTTTACCTTTTAATTTTATGTACTTTTGAAAAATATATTTCTGAAGTTGCTTATTATCTTATCTTAGCTTTTTTTTAATGGTAATTTCCTCTTTTTTCTTTCGTGAATTACAGGTTATTTTCTTGTGAATTTTTACTAATTTCTTCTAATTTTTGGGTCATTTCTTGTTCATTGTCACCTTTCAATGTTTTTGAAAGAAATCAAGCCAATTTTTATCTTTGAAAGGGTCGACATGCTCTCTGTTTCCCGACACATCTGTAACATTTGCTGCTGTAAATGAACTTTAAATTCATTTAATTTGATAAAAGAATACAAATAATGACACGGTTTCTTTAGCAGTTACAAAGCTGCGATTCCCTCGCTGATACAAACAGCCCGATTTTGGCTTTTTCAGTTCAAAATGAGAAATGGATGCACACCCAGAGAAAACGCTCCATAAAAAGCACACTGTATTTCTATTTTGGGACAAAGAACAAACAAGCCTGGATGCATAATTCAGGAGCTCTGTTTAAGAGAAATGCTCTGTTTTTGAAGTAAGGCTTGTTGTTCACGAATTGTGTCTTTTGTTGTCCACAGCTGACCGGTGCAAAGAGGTCCAGCAGATCCGTGATCAGCACCCCAACAAGATCCCCGTAAGCTGCTGTTTAACTCTGATTTCTACAGGCTGCGCTGCGCTTTACCCGCCCAGCCTGCAGACCGTGACCCATATTTAGGTTTCTGTGTGCACTGGCATGTAGACGCACACGCGCTCCTGTCGAGGATTTTTAATATGATGTAGCAGTCGTTACTAGAGTGCAGGAAGCAGAAGACGGAGAAAGCGTTTTCCCAACATGTCAAACTATTTCTGTTATCTCTCGAAAAACCAGCGTTTAAGTACCTCTAACATTACAGCTACTGCTGTCTCATACTGGACAATTTAGTACATCTAAAAAGTACCGTAACCCCCAAACCACTTTTCTTTTCTGCATATGATATTTAATAGCCATGCATTATATGTAGTATTAAGTAGGGGTTGATTGATATTGATTTTTCAGGGCTGATATGTATATATATATATATATATATATTTACCCTTTAAAGCTGAAAAAAAGTGATTTTGGGCTTCAGTTACTCTTTAAGCAGCATAATATATTACATTATCGTATTGCAATGTATGTGGCGATCACTGTTTACAAAGTACTTCAGCTGTTACTGTGTGGGCGGCTGACTGAGCGGCTGTGTGTTGTGCGTTTGTCGTGTGTCGTGTTGTTTATCGTGTGTTGTGTGTCGTGTTGTTTATCGTGTGTTGTGTGTTGTGTGTCGTGGCTGCTGCAGGTGATCATCGAGAGGTATAAGGGAGAGAAGCAGCTGCCCGTTTTGGACAAGACCAAGTTCCTGGTACCTGATCACGTCAACATGAGCGAGCTGGTCAAGATCATCAGGTAAACAAACGCAGAGCCACACACACACATCTTAACGCTCATACCTGCTGCATGATGTCACTGCTCGTGCGCGCGCACACACGCACACACTCTGCAGGTTATTACAGGTTGCTGAACTGGATACCAGTGTAGGTTAAGTTCAGTGAGGTGCATGTTTGGTATGTGCGTATATATTTGGAGCCGTCTCTCAGCGAGTGAGTGTGCTGCTGGTGTTTTATGTTCCATCAGAGTAACATAAAATGTGTGTGTGTGTGTGTGTGTGTGTGTGTGTGTGTGT
>NW_024617492.1:0-1955 GCF_008729295.1 Plectropomus leopardus | reverse complement strand
GGGGGGGGGGGGGGGGGGGTTAATGACAAAGGTTATCTGGTCAGAGGCGTTGAGGCAGAAATGACTGTTATCATTAATCATTTAGATTTCCTGTGTCTTGGCTGTGTTGTTTGTTTTGTTCTGTTTTTTTTTGACGACCTGGTTTTCGGTAGTTTTGGTTATTCTCTGGTTACAGAGTGCAGAAATAACAGAAGAACAGCCAGTTCTTCAGGTCAGACTTTCTGGTGTGGTTATTGGCGTCTGTATCTTACACCGAAATCACTGACAAAGTGGTGAAATACGACATCTTCAGAGTTAGAACAGGCTGGAGCTGCTGTGTCAGCTTTTTTCTAGAATATCATACAAATTATAGACGTTTATTCAACAACACAACTCAAAGAGAGTTAATGCCAACTTCCTGTGTCTCTGCCCACAGTGGCTGAACCACGTCACCGGCTTCATACGATTCTTTAACCGAAAATCACATTTCAAGTGAATCTGCCAAATAAGGCAAGTGAGACCGCGACCTGGTTCTCAGAGTCAGGGTGACGTACACCTGAGAGGAATGCGTGACACACAGTTTTATAATCCTGTGGTAACTGAACGGTGGCATCGCTGGGCCCAGAGGGCACCGTGTGGGGATGACATAGATTTCCCATGAGTCTCTGCAGCCTTGTGGCGTCTGTTTGTCTCACACCGACCTGCTCGTGTTTCTGCACTGACAGCAGATAAATATTTTTTAATCAACAGTAAAAGTGGATTCAGAGTATCAGAGTAGTGTATTCATGTAATGAATGTAACATCAGATAATACAGCGGACAGAACAAAAACACACTTTATTTAGTTTTTCCTCAAAAACAAAGTAACTGGTCATTTATTGGAAAAGCAAACTTTTTTTTTTTTTTTTTTTTTTTTTACATTTTTTAAACCATTACATTGTCCAAAGCATACTGTGATGTTTCAGGTTGTTTTCAGTAAAACTTCCTCCTCAGTTAATATCAGTAAATGATGAAGTTGGTTTATGGCACGTCGCAGTGAATAAAAGTAGTTTGCTGTTGTCAGTGTTTGCTTTTTGTTATCAGAGCCTCATATGAGCAAACAGGTTCTCGTCTCAAGTTGTCACATGTTGCCACTTTGCCGTGGACTTCTGCGTCTACATATTACTCTCTTGGTATCCTTCTGTGTCTGCTGTTGATGTTTTGGGATGCTGCGACGGTGATGTCAACAAATGCACATGGTTGGATGACGCTGCACGTGGTTAAGTTTAGACCACAAAAAAAAGGTGCTCTCCAGCCACATCACAAACTTACGCCATCATCGGCATATCATACTGCTGCAAAAAGTGGCTTACTGATGAAATGGCAGTTTTTGATGACTTTAGAATGAGAACAGGAGTGTGCGACATCGTCTTTGTTAAAGAATGCAGATGCATCCTAAAAAACAAGTTCAAACAAAGTATGTCGGAGATTTTTTTATAGCAGCAGGAAGAAAAAATCAGACTTCTAAATTTTGTGAAAACTTTGGTGTATTTCTGTGACTCTGCTATAATTATCAAAGCAAAACCTTCAAAAGTTAATAATGCCTGAGAGAGAAACTGGGCCCAGAGTAAAAGTCAACACCATTTGTGTTCAGATATTACTGGCTGTGGCTGCTGCTTTTAGCCCGAGAGGAAAAGTGTGGCAACTTTACAATAAGTCTTTCTGGAACTTTACCTCACTTTATATTTACGTTTTGTAACATTTTTTTTTCATTGCATCGGCGATAACCTTCCAGTAGCCTACAGCGTGATTAATCCCAGAGAGAGGACCGTGTGGAGGCTCTGAGCCGTCCGGCAGCAGCTCTGCTCGGCCTGCTGAGCCTCCTGCCCGTTAAACAGTCGGATCCTCCGGTTGGGAGCAGACGTCACGCAGGCAGACGCAGGAATGTGCAGCAGCAGATCCAGACATGTCGAGTTAAACACAACCAGGCCAGACATG
>NW_024617491.1:0-2121 GCF_008729295.1 Plectropomus leopardus | reverse complement strand
AAAAAAACATATCGCTAACTATGTCCAAAGGAAGCCTTTAAAGTGAATTATGAGTTTTTCTGTGAAATAATGACTGTTTCAGATGAATTAAGGCTTGAGACATGAAAATTATGACCAAGAAAGTGAAGGAAATGACAAGAAAAAACAGGGGGAAGTCCAACTATAGAAACAAAGGTCATAAAAGCAGCACAGCGAGTGGAAATAACCTGCATGTGAGCACTGTGCTGCTTTCATTGTGTGAGAATGGCTTTTAAATGAGCCCAGGGATACAGTATGAAAGCACCTGCACAGGGGGAGACCAGTGGGCAGCAGCCGTGGAGATTATGTCACTCAAGCACCCACTAGAGAGGAGGATAGTGGACTAGAGGATGATGGCTGTGCGTCATGTTCTCAAATCGAGCCCACCATTACACACACACACACACACACACACACAGTTTGTCTGACTCGTGTGTGCATGAACACAGAAATGTCAAACACACAGCATGACACACACACACACACACACACACTACAGAGCGCTCTGTGTCTTGATAAGAAAATCACCACAGCAACTGAACTCTGATAGCACTTAGTGCCAGTCTTGCTCTGCATGTTTGTCTCTTATTTCTAGGCGATCAAGAGTCACATCGAACTGCATTTAACCCTTTGAAACCTGGATGGACGTCACTTCTCTTGTGCTGCATTCAGGCGCCTTCACAAGCATTTAAACCTTGAGCAAATTAGACTGATTTCTTTTGAAAACATTGCTAAAAAGGTGAAGAAAAGGAGAGAGGTTAAATAATTTTGAAATTATGGTAAAAACTGCCTAGAAAACACATGCACAATGTAAACATACATTTTAGTTTTTTTAAGGGCATCTCTTTTTGTTTGTTTTTGTTGTTGTTGTTTGTTTTTTGGCTAAATTTCAGATAATTGTCTTATGACTTTTACTAATTTCTTGCAAATGTTGTGAACATTTTTTTTGTTATTTTGTTTATTACTTTCTCTCTATGTTTTTTTGAGAAAAAACCCAAGCCAATTTGCTTAGGTTTCAAAGGGTTAACCAACAAAGACATCATTTCTTTTTAATTCATAAAGCAGGTAAATTCTTTGTTTGTTCGTTAGGTTATTTGTTTATTTTAACATTTTTCTTTTCTTTTTTGGCTAATTTTTAGGTAATTGTTTATGTAACTTTTTGACTAATTTCATGCAATTAAAAAAAGTCATTGCATACTACCCATGTTTTTTTTTCTTTTAAAGAGATCAAGCCAAAATGCTCAGATTTAAAGTGATTAACCAGCAAAGACATCAGATTCATAAAGCACTTTTAAATTCAGTAAATCAAAGAAAAATGTCAAATAAAGAAGCTCAAAATGAAGGTTTACACATGAAAATTATTCACAATGTCCAAAACACTGAACAACACACCTTTACTTTCTAAGATACCAGAACATATGAGCGTATTTTCTTAAAATCACTCACCTGTTGCTGCAGGAGGTGCCCCTGGCCGCACTGTCGGACAGAGAAATGCCTGGAAACTGGAGGCACACAGCTCACTCACAGTCCCCATCACAACAGAGAGTGTGTTCAGGAGTTTGTGACAAAACAGCGTTTGAGGTTAACGATATCCTCTCAGCATCTCTTTGCTTTAACTCTGCTCTCTTAAATCAGCGTCATACTTGTCTGAAAGGCTCAAGCTGTGGCCTCATTCAGAAGCTCCTTCAAAAAAGCCGAGCTTTTGGTGTTTTTCCTCCCGACCGCCACCAGACTCTGACAGACTCTCAGAAAAAAACACACTCTGCACTCTCACTCTCTCTCCTCCCTCCTCCCTCTTGTTCACACACTTGACCTCGCTCCTGAATTCAGCCTCACGCTCTCCACACGACTGTACACACACACACACACCAAACATGCCGGCTCTGTAAAACATGTTAGAGGAGAAAACATTCTCCACGTTGACTGTATACACGGACACCCACATGCTCCTGTGTCACTTTGAACAGTTGTTAATGTATTCTTGGAAGTGATGACAAATGTACACACTCATGCACACTATCATCCTGTTTCACCCACCCCCATAAATACTCACACGCACACATGCACACACACACACACACACACACACACACACACACAGAG
>NW_024617490.1:0-1195 GCF_008729295.1 Plectropomus leopardus | reverse complement strand
ATAAATTCAAACATAGGTTAAGTAGAGGGTGATTTACACTATAACTTATTTTCGACGGTTGCACAACACAAGTTAATTCTGACGTAAGGGTAACATATAACTTAAAATTTACACCTACTTCCTACTAGGTGGAAGGACGTTCTTAACTTGACCAATAACATGTTGAAACGATTATGTAATTTGCAGAGGGTTTTTTTTTTGATGATGATGACTTCCTCATTTATCTCGACCACGCATTCTGCATGATAGACTGCATCCTTTTTATATTTATGATAATGTTGATATGCACTTGCGATTCCGATTTTGCCAAGCAGAGATGCAACAGGTGCGAGTAGTTTGAACCCAAATATGGCATCAGTGTTATCATTTTGTTTGCATTAATGAAAAATGAAAAAAAAAAAACAACTGCTGACGGACTGGGACAATGTTTAAACATGGCCTACTCATAAACACCACATCAAGAATAGTGCTCTTCGCTGATTGGCCAAAGAAAGTGAAAATGACATTTGCTGCGACAGTATTTTGGTTAGTGTGGACGTCCCACCAGTGTAGCTAAGACTGAATTACGTTTCAACATAGCGTTAAGTGTGGACTAAAGAGCATCCTAACTTTAGAGAGAACTTGCACACAGCTTTTGCAACAGGCTTCAGTCATACAAGTGGTTATTTTGTGGGTGAAGTATTTCTTTAAAGAAAGAGTTTTGAAGCTATGTGTGAGGAGATATAAAGGCTTGTCTAACACGCACACACACACACACACACACACACACGTGCTAATAGGTCTCACTTGGAGGCCCTGATCCCTGTGGGACATAATGAGCATCAGAGTGCTGACAAGCTGCTCTTTGGTTTCACCAGTCATCTCACACTCATGAGGCTGTGTCACCTGAAAGAGTCAAAACATTTCCTCTTGATTGGGGGTGCTGTTGCACGGTGTCGTCATGGCAATAATAACCCACAGCCCTCTCCCTTCAGAAAAAAAACAACAACCAGCACATCCTCCTTTGAAAAACTGTCAGGTCTGTTTTGTTGTTTCTGTTGAAACCATTTGTTGGTAGTATTTAGTTGTTTGCTAAACACAAGTTATGTTGTTTTATTTATTTTAGACATTTGAAATATTTAGGTTGCATTTTGATGGTGTTGTCTTTTGCTAGTTATGTATTATTATTATTATTATTATTTTGTTTTCAATTCAC
>NW_024617489.1:0-1962 GCF_008729295.1 Plectropomus leopardus | reverse complement strand
ACACACACACACACACACACACACACACACACACACCATTTTCTCTCACTCTGTTCCCCCACTTTGGACTTTCTAGACTCCTCTCTTTTGCAGTGTTAATAGACTACATTGAAACATGTTGTGGCGATGTTGACGAGCTAAAAACAGATCTTTGAGAAAAAAAAATGACAAAATGTGTAATAATAATAATAATAAAAACAAAAAGAGGGTTTACTTGCAGAAGTAACACAGGAAGAGCCAAACAATAATAGAGAGAACAATTACAGAACAAAAATAACAGTAACCCATACCAATAAGAGTAAATGCTGTTTAAAGAATATTAGCAGTAAACAGAAATAATAGTACTAGTAGTAGAATTAAACATGATCAGGGCAGAATTAAAGAAAAAATTAAAAGATAAAATAAAAATAATTAAAACAGACAAATTAAACTTAATTCACTGACAAGACCAGATGGAAATATTAGTGGTGGGCTGCTGGACATTCAAATTAAAAGGAGAGGAGAACAAAATGATAAATTACTTTATGAAAAGTATGAGAGAAAATCCCGTTTTAATCATCGACTCTGCAGAGGACATGAGTTTAAACCTTTAGACTAAGATGTTGCAGATTTAGAAAGAATTAATCTGAAATAAAATTATTTTTCTCTCTCTTAATAGTGAGATCAATAAGTCGGAGTTTAAAGTTATTCTGGGTTCAAATCCTTGAAGTCTAGTTTTCTTAATAGTTATTTGTGGTTTTAAAAACTTTGACTTCAGAAAAAGAGAGATTTTTAAATGATGATCAATGAGTGTGTCCTCTTAAACCTGTCAAAATCTTTGACATCATAAAAAGAGAGATTTTAAGAGTTTTAAATGATGATCAATAAGTGTGTCCTCTTAAACCTGTCAAAACTTTGCTGGAGAAATGCAAGTTCAGAAGTGTGTAGAAAAAGTCTGAATTTTCACCACTTGATAAAACCCGTCACCTTTATTCCAGTTTCTAATACCTGTGTTTGACTCGTCGGATTAGGACTAAATTATTTCATTGTCATAAATTAGGGCTGTCTAATGATAAATATTTTTCATTTTGATTGATCACATTTTTTAATGTCTTCAGTTCCATTAATTTGCATTTTAAAAGTTATGAAGTCCATAGTGACAAAGTAAATCCATTCTTACCAAACTGTCTTGATAAGGGATCAAATGACGAAATGCATGGGACTCGGGACCCCTGTTAAATGTCATTTTTGTCCTTCATCGCCAAAATTTAGCCTAACTTTAGAGTATAATTCCTCTTCCTTACTGAGAAGCTAGCATGCTGACCTCAGGTCTTACTTATTAGTATCATCACTCTTAAAACTTAGCCCAGTACAGCCTCTTAAAAACAAGAATGTCAGCCAGCCATTAACACTATAAAAAAGAAAGAAAAAGTGTTACATATGGACCTAAATTACATCGTGATTAACACATTAACGCTGACAGCCCTGTCGGAAACTAAACCTAGGCTACTAGTATAAAGAATAAACACAAATCACATGTCACTAAAACTAATTAACTTTTTTTGCTAAAGACTAAAATTATATTTTAAATCACTGCCAAAATTAACACGTCTCTTTTCTCTCAACCTCACACTTCGTCTTCACCAAACGGTTAAAAGTTTGAAGATTCATCATAATGTTGACAGTCGGATTCTAAATCAGCATAGAAATGCTGTGCCTTAGATACAAAACCTGAAAAAATGGATTATGATCAAAAGAGATGAAAAAAACCCAAAAAAGAGGCTAAATAAAATTATAAAACTATAAAGTGAGTTTTTCTTGCTCATATGTGGGAGAGGTGGTAGGGGGGCCTTTTGCATATCTGTGCCCAGGGGCCGTTTATTTGATAATCCGCCCCTAGCTAAAGCTCAAGCTTACACACTTACATTTTATCTCCCTCTCTCTCTCTCTCTCTCTCTCTCTCTCACTCTCTCTCTCTCTCTC